>NC_060277.1:6035322-6335322 GCF_021613505.1 Equus quagga
GTTGGCAGCTGAGCCACTGGCATGGATCACAGACATGGATCACATAGCGGCAGTACATTCATTTTTTTACATTTGTTTTCATTATTTTCTAATAGGTAATATATTCATATGGTTCAAAATGGAAAAGGTGCTAAAAGGTGGACCCAGTGAAGTCTGCATTCCATTTCTCTTAGTTTAATCACCTGTTTTTTCCCTGTCTGAAGCCAGTATCCCCCGTTTATTTCCTTTTAAAAGTATTTTATGCATATAGAATCCTTTTTATGGAATGTTCCCATAGTGTGGACACTGTTCATTGGCACCTTGCTTTTTTCCTCTTAGTATTAAATTCTGAAAGTAATTCTACATCGATCCCTTAAGAGTTACTTCTGCCTTCCTCCGTTTCTTGCTTTCTTATAGCAGGCTTTCTTATATGGCTGCACCTTCCTTTATTTAACCAGGACCTACTGACTGACGTTTAGGTTGCGTCTTACCTTCTCCAGTTTAAACAATACTAATAATATACATGGGACACAATAAATTCCTTGAAGTGGTATTGCTGGATCAGAGGCTATGTCTATTTGTAATTTTTATAGAATTTGTGTAATAGCTTTTCAAAAGGGTCATACTAATTTATACTCCCCCAGCAGTATGTAAGGGTATCTGTTCTCTATAGTCTCACAGTAGGGTGTTAATGAACTTTTCTAAAGTTTCTAAAACATGAGAAATTTTATCTCAGTATGGTTTATATTTTGCATTTCTGTGAGTGATGTTGAATATCTTTACAACATATTTTAATTTTTTAATAATTCATTAAACATGAGTTATTTTATTAAACATTAAATATGAGGTAAGGTATGGCTCTTCTCTTCAAGAAGTTTATATTCTAAGAGGTGAGCCAGGAAAAAAATAGACATTTATAAGTCAGCATTATACATTCAGCAGTAGAAGTGTGTATGAAGGACAGTGGAAGTGCAGAGGGGCAGGACATAGGGAATCTTCTTGAGGGTGTCCTAGACGACAGACTTTGATATGGTCACTATAGTTTGGTATCATATTTAGTTGTGCATTTCTAGCAATTTGATATGTCATTGGGTCCATAATTGGGCTCTTAGGGATTAGATTCACACTAAAGTCTCATGAGGCCAATGTACTAACTCATAATGAGTTTTTCCCCCCAGTGACAGGAATATTTATATCTGCCCTTAGGAACACTGCTTACAATGCTTTATGCAATCTTTATTAAAGTTATCTATCGACCATGAATATGTTAAAATCTTATTCTTTTTGGAGGTCCCATGTGATAAAAATAGTGGGAGTTTAATCTATATAATTATAAGATTTAAAGCTTAATATGACTGAAATACTAAACCTGAATTTTTTCGTTTTTTTTAATTGTTTTCATCCACAAATGTTTATAGTGGAGTATCTTATTCATAGTCTTGATGTACTCTCAGGTGTAGTCTTAGCTATTTGTTAGCTACAGAATATAACTTTAGACCTAAAATATAATCGTTTTCTAACTTTCCAGGAATCTCATGAACAATGTATCCAGTGGATTGTTAAATTCATTCATGGCCAGCATAGTCCCAAAAGAATTTCTTTTCTTTATGACTGCTTAGCAATGGCAGTTGAGACTGGCCTCCTTCCACCCAGGTATGTTTACTTGTGGGTATGAGCAATCCAAAGAGTTTTCTTTTTTTTTTTTTTTAATTAAGGTTATGGAAGTTAACATCCTTGTGAAATTACAGTTGTACATCATTATTAGTCTTGTTGTAGGTACACCACTTCACCCCTAGTGCCCTCCCCCCACCCCCCTTTCCCCTGGCAACCACTGATCAGTTCTCAAAGAGTTTTCTTTTTATTAATATTTGGAAATTGATCAAGGTGGTTGTAGAAGGATAAGGGAATGAAGAAGGAAAGTAGGCCCAACAAGTAATCCTCCATAATACCTCAGGTTTTAGATTTCTAGGATGCAGTATTCTTAGAATTGAATACTTAAAGGCTCAAATCCAGGCAGGCTGTGAGAAGCTAAGATGACTCACTTTGATGAACTTTTTCCAGTTATGTTTTCCTGCGTGATGAATTACCTCGACACTCCGTGGCTTAAAACGGTAGTAATCATTTTGTGATTAACACTCATGGTTATGGTAGTTGGGTAGGCTCAGTAGGCAGTTTTTTCTCGGTGTCTCATGATTGCTATCAGATGGTGGCTAGGGCAGGAGTCATGACTAAGGCTCTCCTGTTCATATGTCTGGTGGTTAATACCTGGTTGTCATCTGCGACCTCAGCTGGAACCTACACGTGCAAGTCATACAGTGTCCCTTCTGCCAGTCTTAGGCCTGCCCAAATTTAAGGCGAACGAATGTAGACTTTCTCCCCCCTCTTCATGGGAAGAGTATCAATGTCACATTTCAAAAGAGTGTGTGGGATCAAAAATCTGGTTGCGGCTATCTTGGAAAAATACAATCTGCCACAAACTGATAGATGGTAAACATTCAACCAATAGCTTTTGGTAGATTTCTTTCTAGTAAAAGTATAACATAATTAATATCATTTAGTTCTACTCTGTGTTTAATCTTTCATACAAGTAAAAAATGTAAAATACTGTATGTAATTTTTTTAAAGTGTTCTTGAGTAATAATGTACCTTTATCAAAAATGCTTACTATGACAAATACAGTGTCTGGAGTATGCAGACCTTGGTTATTAGAGAAGTTGCAAAATTCTGTCTTGTAACTGGAATGGGTATGCCTATTTTCCAGGATGGTTTGTGAATCCCTGATAAACTCTGACACTCTTGAATGGGAAAGAACACAGCTTTGGGCCTTAACATTTAAACTGGTTCGGAAAATAATTGGAGGAGTGGATTACAAGGTACTTTTTCCTAATTATAAGAAGTAATCACTTTCAGGCGTGATTAATTTTTCAGGGTATATATCTTAATTTCAAATGGAAGAAATGAAGTGGAAGCTATCTATTTTTTGTTGTATTTCCTAATGGGATTTAAAATTGCTCAATGTTTCCCACAGCTTCTCTGCCCCCTCCTAACATTCTTAAAAATGCAAGTGAGGGGTCAGCCCCATGACCGAGTGGTTAAGTTTGGTGTGCTCCACTTTGGCACCCCTGATTCTCGGGTTCAGATCCTGGGCATGGACCTACACCACTCATCAATCATGCTGTGGCAGTGACCCACACATAAAGTAGAGGAAGACTGGCAACAGATGTTAGCTCAGGGCGAATCTTCCTCAGAAAAAATATAATGCGAGTGGGTAATGTATTTTCATGATGAGTAGGGAAGTCACCAAGCAGACTCAGGGTCCTTCATGTCAGAGGTCTTATCATGTCGGGCCCCTTTCAGATGAAAGAGCACAGAGCAGTGCTGTGTGGAAGGAGAAGGTATGTAGGCCTCAGCTGATGAAGGGAGCAAGTCCTGCTGCACCTCTGCCTCGACTGCCCTTGGACATGTGTTCTTCCTTAGCTCGTGTCTTCAGCACTCTGTTCTTGACCGAGACCAACAGGACTCACTCTCCACTGTGTCTCGTAACACAGCTCAGGCTCTCCATAGTTGCAGAAGCCATTCTACTCCATTCTAGCCACTTTTGCTAGTGTGCCTTCGGAAAGAATTGCCAAATCCTCCCCCTTTGCTTTTTGTCTGTTTTTCCTTAAGTCTAAAATGACAGCTGATCATTATTGATTTAGATCATTATTTAATACAAAATTAATTCCAAGAATCTCTGATTATTTTCTCTTATACTTCAGTTTCCTTAGCAGATTAATATTGCGGTTTTTACCTTCTTCCTTGTTTGGTGCTTTATAATTGCTTCTAATTTCTGTCATGTGTATGTTTTGTCTCTTTTTTACAAGATTGATCATATAGTTTATACTCAAGACATGCATGTTGAATGAAATTTCTTCTCTATACATCAGATTCTGCTCTGAAATAACACAACGGGTAATAGGAATGAGGAAATGACCAGTTAACGTAATAGCCTTGTTGGATAAGTTTGAGGGAGTAAGGTGTGTGATGGATGAGAAGCGAGTAAAGTTAGAATGCCAAAGGGGGTGGGCAGAAAGGGTCACCTGCCAGGAAGTGTAATATTAAGGCCCATGTTTTCAGAGTATTTTCAAGTTCCGTTCAAGTGTATTTCTGTCTATATACACAAGTTAACCTTTTTTGACCATTGTAACAATAGAAACTCTTCCAGTATTATGAGGGTCAAAAAGTTTAGCAGAGTATGGAAGGTTTAATTTTTACTTCTAAGTGACGTTTCTTCATATTGCAAGATATTCTTCAGAGTTCTATTTTGGAACATGACTCTTCTCTTAGGTTGACGTTAAGGAGTTGAATGTGAGCTCTGATTCAGGGAGATGAAAGGTGTGACCTTGAAGCTAACAGTTTTTTCTGAGTGTATAATCTTGAAACCTTTAGATGTTTTAATTAGCACAGGGACGTTACTGAGTTTTAACCTGTGACTTTTTTCTTATTATCAGGGTGTTCGAGATCTCTTAAAAGTGATTTTAGAGAAAATCTTGACAATTCCCAATACAGTGAGCTCCGCGGTTGTACAGCAGCTTCTAGCAGCAAGAGAGGTAATTTAGATGTCTCTAATTCATTGATCATAACCCAAAAAATGTCTAGTTTTGGTGCTGGCCAGTGGTGTGGTGGTTGGGTTCGTACACTCCACTTCAGTGGCCTGGGGTTCACAGCTTCGAATCTGGGGCACAGACCTACACATCACTCGTCAAGCCATGCTCTGGTAGTGCCCCACATACCAAGTAAAACAGAAGAAGACCGGCACAGATATTAACTCAGGGACGACCTTCCTCAAGCGAAAAGAGGAAGATTGGCAACAGATGTTAGCTCAGGGCCAGTCTTCCTCACCAAAAAGGAAAGAAAGAAAAATATCTAGTTTTATATAGTTCTGTGCTTTTAAAGCTTATAGTAGTTTGTGAAATATTCCTTTTGTTTACTTCTACAAAAATCACTTTTAGTTTTAGAGATTCTATTTTACCTTGATTATATTTCAAGTTTTAATTTGTTTTTTAATTATAAAAACAACAATATAAATATTAAAGTACTTTCAACCATTACAAGACATCAGCTTATGGACCACTTAAAATATCTTTGTGCTGTGTAACTAATGTTGCAAGATGTTACTTTGGTGCATTACTCTCCTATTGGACTCAACCAATGTTTAAAGCATTTACGATGTTATTTAGTAACCATCAGCAATTCATTGTTTATTAATCTTTACTTTCAGAGATTCTTCACATATAAGTGAATTCCTTTATGTTACAGTTTTAGCCCAATAAATCCATGAAATAATATCTCTGCTTTTACTATCTTTGTTGTTGTTGCCATTCTTGCATTTAAAGGGCTTTTTTGTGGGACTAGCCAAGAATAACAACACTGTCCTTTTGTTTTTCTTAGGTTATAGCATATATCTTGGAAAGAAATGCCTGTTTATTACCAGCCTATTTTGCAGTCACAGAGATCAGGAAACTGTATCCTGAGGGAAAACTGCCACATTGGGTAAATTCGAAATTTTCCAAAAGTTTTAATAGAAATTTTTATCAAAAATAATAATTAGTCTTATTTTTTCTGTATTTATTTTTGAAAATGGTCACTTTTATTGTTAGATAATTTTTTTTTATCATTCTGATGTATTTCTTTCATTTATCTGCTGTCCTGTTGAGATAGTTTGTGTACCAAGTGATAAAATGTACACAGCTTCATCAGATAGCTAAGGACATGGTGCTGTGACTTGGCTGAGTTCAGGGACAGGTGAATGGGTAAGTAATTGTTTGAAAGGAAGCAAAAGAGAACTAACTCTTGAGTACATTTTATGTGCCAGGCATTGTACTAAATCTTTACTTATTATCTCGTTTTATGTAAATGATTGTTACATTCAGAGCAATCTTGATTTTATTTTCATATTTATTTGGTGTTTGTCTTGTTCTGTTTTTAGTTACTAGGAAACCTGGTATCAGACTTTGTGGATACCTTCAGGCCCACAGCAAGGATAAACTCCATTTGTGGTAGGATTAACATTTAAAACATACTGAATAGTACCTAATTTTTAGTGATCTGACTGTTGAACAAAGTTAACAGATGGTGTCTTATACATGTCTCGTCATTTTAGTGACTCTCTTGGAGCCTCATAGTAGCCTTTTCCTTGTTTTCAGGCACTTTGTGAGTAGGTGGAGGGAGGGAAAAGCGACTGCCTGGCCTGGACCTAAGCCTCAGGTAGAACCGTTCTGGAAGCTGTAGTTCCTGGCAATCAGAGGGAACTTTTAACAGAGCTAGTAAAGCTCCGTGGAACCTCCAGGCAGCTGGAAGTGAAACAGACCTGTCCCCCTATAGCCTCAGTACACAGGACAATCAGGCTCTTCCAGCCTGTTCCAGTTCACGGCTTTGCTCTGTGCTTCATTTATTTTGTTTTCCATTTTTTCACGTTTTGTTAGATTCTCAGAATTTTCTTTTAAAAATAAGCATGTGATTTGGCAATTTTTGCAGTCCCCATGTATACTTCTGAATTATTTCTAGAAATCATGGTGGCCTCAGAACTGTCTGGGAGTGTAGACCATTATTTAGTTAATGACCAAATTTTGAGCACTTCCTTTGAGCCTGGTGCTGTTCTAGACATTGGAAGTAGAAAAACTACAAAGACACTAGAAGATAAATCTCAGGCTTCTAGCTTTTGTGACTGGGTGTATATTGGTATCTTTTAATGAATTATGGAAGTGGTGCAGGTTTGGGAAGGGTGATGATGAGTTCAGTGTTGAGCTTGAGGTGCCTGTGGGACATCCAAGTGGCATATTCCTCAGGCAGATATTTGAGCTGATGATCCTCTGCTACCTCTGAGGCCTCTGGCTGCGTCATGCTTAAAGTTAATCATGTTGACCCCAGACTGGAGGTCTGCAAACTTTTCATAAATGGTGATATAGTCAGTATTTTAGGCTCTGAGGGCTACACAATGTGTTGTAACTTCTCAACTCTGCGATTGTAGTGCTAAAGCAGCAGTGTTCCAATAAAACTTTACAAAAGCAGTCGCCAGCTGGATTTGGGCTGTGGATTATAGTTTGTTGACCTCTGTCCTGGATACTTGGACAAATGCAACATTTTTGAGTTTGGAAGGCCTATATGAATTTGTCTCCAACCATCTGTACAAAAAATAATCAAAGAAAATTCGCAGACATCTAACTAATTAAAACATCTTTTAAACCAGTACCTGGTTCAGCATAGATATTTGTTAAGTATTTGTAGAGTGAATGAAGGACAGGCATTGCTGGGCTCACATTTACGTCAAAACATTTTTTGTGATACATACAGGCCGCTGCAGCCTTCTGCCAGTTGTAAATAACTCCGGTGCCATTTGTAATTCATGGAAATTGGATCCTGCGACTCTTCGTTTTCCTTTGAAAGGCCTTTTGCCATATGATAAGGTATGTTGCTAAATATAACGGAACTTTTGGTCCATCTAAGTCTTTATCCTGGATTATATGATGTGATGCTAAATTGTCTCTTCATAGACTGAAGAAGTAAATATTTAATGAAAGATAGTTTAAGGTTTATCATGTGGTTCCAGTATCCAGGTATACTTGTGGTTCATGATATTGCAGGTATTTATGCTCCACTGGTTCCTGTTTTTTCCCTCCTCAAAGCCCCAGTACTTAGTTGCACATTCTGGTTGTAGGTCCTTCCAGTTCTTCCATGTGAGTACTGCCACAGCATGGCCACTGACAGATGAGTGGTGTGGTTCCACGCCCAGGAACCGAAGCCGGGCCACTGAAGCGGAACGTGCCGAACTTTAACCACTAAGCCATGAGGGCTGGCTCTGCAATAACCCTTATTCCTCATTCATCTCCATGATGCAGATGATCAAACTGAGACCCAGAGTCGGGTAGTAACTTGACTAAGGCCCCAGCTTTAGGAAGTAGCAAAGTCAGGATTTGAACCAACACAGTCTGATTCCAGAATCTACACCCTTAACCCCTGTGCTCTCAGATTCTGTGTCCTCTCCACATTTGAAAATAGTGTTTGTGTTTATTCATGTGTGAGAGTGATTAGAAACTACCTCCTTTCCTCTGATTAGATTTCCGAGCAGAAAACCCTTGCCTTCCAGTGATGCCTAAGACTTTCGTGTGCCTGTAGCTGAAGTCATTTCTAACTGTGTTCTCTGTATGTCTTTGAGCAAGTCCCTCGCCTCAGCTACATCACTTATCAAATGAGGGACGGGAACAGGTGAACTGTAAGCACTAAAATCCTATGATTTTTTTTCCCACTAGATACTGCCTACTGTGTGAAGGTAACAAGTGCCTTTAGAGGATTTTTTGATCCCAATTTCAAATTATTTGAATTAATATTTATTTTGATCTTGAAGCAATAATTTTCTTTATTTTCTTTAAAGGATCTGTTTGAACCGCAGACTGCTTTGTTGAGATATGTATTGGAGCAGCCTTATTCCAGGGATATGGTCTGCAATATGCTAGGTTTAAATAAGCAGGTACTGTACTATGCTGCAAACCTAGTAAATTCTGCGTAGAATCTGCACTATTCTTTTCTCTTTTCTTTGCTATAGCTAACAGAGCAAAACAGTAAAGAACTATTTGGTGATTTTTTTTTACTATATGGTTTATTAAACAATGTATTGTTCCTATCATTTATATATTGCTTTAAGAATGTTTAAATTAAAAAGGAGATATTTTAAAAGTTGGTTTGTTTTGCATTGCTTTTTTTTCTATAAGGCCAGTTTCAAGTATACCTTTTGCCAGAGAAACCTACACATGACTGAACCGTAATTTTTGACTTTTTTTTGTCTGGGTGTCTATTTTTGTAACCCTTGGTGTCTTCAGCGTGGCCTCATTGCTGATTTTTCTTTTTCTTTTTGGTGGATGTTTGATTTTGGTGGTTGAACATGTGGGAGGGTTTGTGCTGACTCTGGGTTCCTTGAAGCTGGCCTCATAGTCACTGTTTTGTCTTTTCTTTTTTTCTTCCTTTATTTTTGTTCTGTCCTGTCTTGTCCTGCCCATCCTCCAATGCTCTAGACCTTGAACATTGCTCAGGTATGTTCACAACCTTACTGTTGTATTGTGACTAACGATACGCTGGCCGCTTTGTAGCCACTGATTCCATTTAGAGAATACATGTATGGTCGGGGCTTGAAATTGGCAGGACCATGCTGAGACCAAGGCCACTAAAATGCATTTCTTCTTGGGATGTGAGAGTTGTTTTTGGTGGATTGTTTTTGGTTTTGGTTTTTGGTGTTTGTTTTTTTAATATTCTTTTTTTTTTTTTTTTCAACAAAGAGACAACACCTGGCACCCAAGAAAGCCTGTCATTTTTTGATGGGTTGTTTTTCCTTCCCACTCCATTTTACTGTTTTTCATACTTTAGGCTAAAGCTAGCCTGGTGGACTTTTGAGAAATGGAAAGATTTGTGGTGGCCTTCATCTTTCCAGACTATTAAAACAGAAATAAATAACAACATCAATAAAAGTACTTATGTTGCTTTGCCTTAAAACAAAAACAAATTAAAAACAAAACAAAAAAGAGAAAAAAAGCACTTTAATAGAGATATGTTACTTTTAAAAGTTGGAGTGGTAAACTTTATACAGGAAAGGTTTTTTTGGAAACATGGGGATTGACTAAGAAATGTCACACTCTTAGGTGACCCCACACCTGCTTGACAAACACCCTTCTTTGTCAGTCTTTGCCAGAAGTGTCTTCCTCCTAGAGCGAGCCTCTCAGTTGAAGCTCACCTACAGCGGGAGAAAAACACTGGCCGAACTTTATAAACCGAACTCTTGTACAGTCCCAAGTCTGTTCCAGGACTTTTCACCTTTGAGATTTTAAGCAAAATAGTGGTTCCAATTATTTTTCTTAAAATTTTTTGAGCCCAACATATTAAAATAGACCAGCTTTTTGATTTTAAAAAGACGTTCTTGTCTAGGTTACATAAAATAGCGTTACTGTTTGCAATACTATAGTGAAGGTTGTGCCAGTGCTTCCATTTATAAAGCCCTATTTTTAAGGACATATAGCTTGGCCATAAAACTTGCTCAGTGTTGAAACTTTGCATGCCAAACCTCACCCTAGTAGCAGTATCTCTTTTATTTTAAGTTTTTTCTTCTGAAAACTTTACCAAGTTTCCTTGTTTGGACAAGCCTTTGTACACGTGAAACTGAAACTACTCACACTACAGTATTGATAGCTACCTCCTGTAATCTGTCAGTTTAACATCTTAATACCAAGTCATTAATTCTGATCAACTTCACTTGAGTTAGAGGTAAGTATTCAGTTCACTTTGAAAGAATGCTCCATGCTATGTCATAAAACTAATTTTTGCAATGAACTTTTAAGTCATTCTTGACTCCATTTTTTTACAGTTTGGTGGATAAATGTGCCCATGGTCATCTGAGCTGCAAGTACCTTCCCCCAGAATATCCTGAGCCGTCTGTAGCATTTTTCTTTTGGGGAGCAGCTCTTCTCAAACTAAAAGTCGACAAAACTCAGAGAAGAGTATTTCTGATCTGATCATTTTAATAACAAGTTTCAACCTAAAGTTTATGACTAAGACATAAATCCGTAAAAAATAAAGTTTATAATGGAAATGCTGACAGAACATTATTAGTATTGGTCCCACTGTAGTGTAAACATTGTCAAAATTCACAATTCATCAGTAATTGTTTTGGTAGAAAACTCTGTAATGAGTGGGCTTGGAGATGGAAGATATATGCTGAATTGAGTTGATATTTTTACCACCTGAAAAGTAGAAAATGAGAATGCACAGTATAAGAAGCATATGATTAAAAATAGACAAGTTATCACATCTTTTACCATTACAGAACTATATCCTGCACTATACTTTTCTTGTCCTTTCTCTAGCAATGCAATAATTTACTTAAAGCTTGAAACCTTTTAAGAGCTGTCCATATTGCATTTTCCAGTAGGAATTGGGCTATATTTAATCCTAAAATCGGTTGCATTCAGAAGGTCATAAATAGCCCAGCTCTGTGACCAGTGAGGAGGAGTGTTCATAGTGGAAGACTCTTGTTTTGTGTTTTTATGCAAGGGGTTGTGTTCTTTCTACTGATTAAGAGCCTTACAAAATAGATACACTCCTCAAGCTCTTGTTTGGTGGCGTGTGAACTCTGGCTACCCTGAGACAGTGGCGTACTAGATTAATCCCTCAGTTTGTCTTTGAAAGGCACCATTGAAAGTAGTAGTAACTGGCATAAGGCTCCAGTTCTGATTGGCAGAGAATATGATAAATGACATGCAAAGGGATTTGTCTTTCCAACTTGTCCTGAATAGGTATTGCTTTAAAATTGATTTCTAGCACTGAAATAATGATTTAAAAATTAAACCCACCTAAGTACAATATGTTAAAATTTCACCACAAAAGCAGTGCCACAACTGTTATATGAAAAGTGTCAGAGGCCACTTAATATAGGATATGGGTACTATGACTGAAAAGCATTCTCATTTGCCGTTTGAAATAGTGGTGGGAAAGAATCAGGGGCATGGATGGAGGTTAATGTTAATATTTCTATTGAGGGCTTGTGCCTGATTTTCAGCTTTTACCAAAGCTGTATGTTTCCAATACACTTCGAGCTATTATGCAGAAACTGAATTGCTAAAATACTGAATTTAGATTCTTATTGCTCAAACAAATTTTAACTAAATATGTGTAGAGATATGATGTAAACTAACTTATATGCCTATGTCTTGAACACTTAAATTTACAGAAGCTTTTAGAAAGTAAGTTGTGAATTTCCACAGACATAGCATCCACTAGCTTCCAGAATTATAGTAGCTGTGACTGATAATTAACATTTATTCACAGATCATTAAACTGCTTTATAAATTTTCATTTGTTCCACTTTGTACGTATCTTTTAGTAATCGAAAACTAGAGCAAAACATTATTCTAAAGTAGTTAGCAGTATAGATAATTTTATATTTCAGACTTTTCTTTCTTTTAGGTATTATTAAAATTGGCAACATGTTTAAGCTATTGCTAAGCTTGGTTTATGAAATATCCTTGGCTTTAACCAAAGACACCTGGGAAATATAGAGTTAATCCTGATAGATATTCTGCTACCCTCAGACATCAGGGCATTTGGCACCACAGACATTCCTAACTGATTTAATTCTTAATAGAAAATTTGGTGGTAATCCCGAGTCATGGTATGTATTGAAAGATCATCAGCTTTAACTATAAATTTCCTGGTTGTTCATACTTTGTCAAAATTTTAATAGTTTTGGTTTTCCTCTGTAAATCATTAACTGTATGACCATCACAACACCCCTAAAAATACATAGGTAAAAATCCAGTTTCCTAAAGCAAATAGCTAATACTAAAAAGGGAAACTCCAAAATGACTCAGGTGCTAAAAACCAATTTTATTTAGTTTGCTCTTTTTTCCTGAAGCAGATTTATGGAAGACCATCATGGATGGAGGAATAGATGACAAATTGGTTAGTTTCCAAACTAGAAGCAAATTCCCATCACTAATGAAAAATTCCTACTGGAAATCCTGGCTTTACTTCTTTTCACAAATTTTTCTGACTCTTGTTACTTTGAATGATCTCACTCTACATTTGTGTTGTCTGACACATTTCTTAGGTTGTTGGTGGTTGGCAGAACTAGTGAATTTCAAGCCCTGTACACAGTAGTTTTGCATGCTGGTTTAAGAAATAGTTTGTAGTGTTGTCTGTTGCACTTTGCTCTGCTTCATAATGACAATTACATCTGGAGGAAAAATACTGTAGTCTCAACTGGTGGTGTTAATATTGCTATTCGTAAACCTGTAATGTCGTTGAACTGTGATCATGGCATTGTGTTTTTGGAAAAAATATGAAACAACCATTGATGCTTACTGTTTTGGATAGATGTTTGTTTTATTTGCATGCTTTAAGAAAGTGCAGCTATATTGGAGCTTTACAAGTTTGGAGCTGGCAAAGAGCATGCAAAAGAGGGGATGCTATTCATTACGTTTTATTTTTTTTCCAAATTTCTCCCCATTTTGCATTTTTCCCCTAAATTTAAAGAAATCATATCCCTTTTTCATGGCAAAAGACTAATAATCACATCTAAAGTTTAGAGGGGAAGCATCTATATTAGTAACTGTATTCACTAGAAAGGCTTCCAGCAGCCTGACCAGTAAGTCGTATAACATATTTTGTAAAGGAAATATGAAAATGGCTTAAAATATGGCTTAACGTATTTCTTTTGGTAAAAGTATATTTTTTAAAATCACTTTTAAAAGCATAAATCTTTTTGCCTCTAGAAAGGGAAGTTGCATTTTCATTTTTAGTGTTTAAACTCAATTCTTTTTCTTGTTTTAGATTTTAAAATAGTCTAATTTAAAATTAAAGCTGCATTATGTTTGGCTTCTGAGAGGGAGGAGCAGAGATCAGTTTTTTTGTAGAGGAAGTTTCAATTTCAGTATCAGGATCAATACCACACATTGAAAAACAGGCATTGAGTAATCTGGCAGCTATTTAGGTATACATCTGTACGTAAAGTTAGGGTAAACAAAATAAATATATTCACACACTGTTTTGTTTGCTCTCCTATCCAGTATTTGATTCTGGGAAATCCCGGGTTTTCATATTTTGAGTTAGATTGCAAAATTAATACTGCTGTCCCCATTTCATATGCCTTTTAAATTACCTTTTTCCAAAGGATAAATAACAAAGTTTTCTTCCGTGCAGTGCCCTTTGTCAAATCGAAAGGATGACGTCTGTAGTGAAAGTCAAAAGTAAATGGGAAATCTGTTTTCTATGAGACCTCAAACTAATTTTTTAATGAAACTCATCCTCTATGATAAATGTAACATGATGCAGCTTTAATAGACTAAATCTAACCTTAACTTTCTAAGTTCAACTTCATTCCATGCTTCTCAGCCTCTCGTCACGATTAATGCCCATTAACTGGTAACTTCTGAAACTAACCGGGAGGCTTTTGGAATACTGTATTTAATCTCTACCCTACAGCACAAGCAGCGCTGCCCTGTGCTGGAGGACCAGTTGGTGGACCTGGTGGTTTATGCCATGGAGCGATCTGAGACCGAGGAGAAGTTTGACGATGGGGGCACAAGCCAACTCCTGTGGCAGCATCTCTCAAGTCAGCTCATTTTCTTTGTGCTTTTCCAGTTTGCAAGTTTTCCACATATGGTCCTTTCTCTTCATCAGAAGGTCAGTACTGAGTCTTTTGTCAGAGCCACTTCACCTGCTGATTAGTATGTTTTAGACTGGTGTGGACCTTGCCTAGTGACTTCAGCAGTGGCAGAAGTTCTGAGCCCTGATTTCTGATTTGTTCAGTGCTTTTATGGTTTCTTAACTTTTCACTGTCCTGTCACTATAAAAACTGGATTCAGTTATTCATTCCACATATTCACAGTGCAAAGACCAGAGGAGATAAGATGAAAAGGCACTGTAGTACCCTCAAAGAGCTCCTTACTAGTGGGAAAATATAGGCATAAACAATTTGGTTACAATTTAAGAGTTCACATGATAGAAGCATGTTTCCCTGCAATGGGAATGAAGGAGAATAGTTCCTGCTAAAGAAATCGGGAATGGCTTACTTAAAGGACAAATAGAAATTTACCAAGAGGAAAAGATAGGAAAGTGTTTATAGCAATAAGATTATCGTTTGGAAAGGGATAAAAGGGTCTGAGAACTGGAAAGAAAAATATAAAGGGGAAAGCTGGTGAGATGAGGAAGGCAAGAAGACCAGACATGGAGAACTTTATATGGCCATGTGTTTGTTCTAAAGAGTTTAGATTTTCTTTGGGAGGCATATGGGAGTGGAGGGGATGATGTCATCATAAACAAATTGAAAAAATTACTGCTGGTGGCCACATGGAGGAAGACAGTGATGTAGAGATGGCTGGGACCAAAATCAATGGCAGGGAATTCATAAGGGAGCTACTGCAGTAGTCTGGGTAAGAGATGCTGGAGGCCTGATCCAGGACAGAGGGGAGGAGCCAGAGACCAGGTGTGCTGCTGGGTGAATAGGACTTGGTGACGATGCTAACAGAGGGAGTAACAGGAGTCCAGGATCTCTCACTGGTTTTGACTTTGGCAGTGAGTGGAAAGTTAGAACAAGGAATCCAAAACAGAGAATGGAAGTACGAGAGTAAATTTTGGGGAAGAGTTGGTTTTAGTCATAAGGTTTTAGGCACACCGAATGGGAATAAAATAAGTGTTGTTATATTTATAACATCTCTCTACAGCATGGATTACTTTTGGGAAAATTTTTCATAAGAGTTGTTAGAATCCTTTCAATCACCACTTACTCCCCCATCCCCATTGATTTCTGTTGTAATCTATAGGAGACCAGAAAAAGTGTTTTTTGATAACCAGTCCTTGAGGATTTTAAGTTTGAAAAAACATCCTTTTGGCATATTAAAGTATTCTTTGTGTTTTGATGAGATATTTTTAGTAATTATCCCATATTAAACTCGATTCTCATGCACACATTATCAACTTAATTATGTTCTAAAACATTAAATTTTTTTAATCTTTTTTTATTATGAAACATACTTTTTTTTTAGATGTTCATCATAATGTGTTTCAAATTCTGTGTAGATTACATCATGTTCACCCCCCAAAAGCTAATTATAGTCCATCCCCTTGTATGTGAGCCTAACCTCCCCTTTGGCCCTCCCCCCCTTCCCCTGTGGTAACCAGCAATCCAATCTCCATTGCTATATGTTTGTTTGTCGTTGTTTTTATCTTCTACTTATGAGTGAGATCATACGGTATTTGACTTTCTCCCTCTGACTTATTTCACGAAGCGTAATACCCTCAAGGTCCTTCCATGTTGTCACAAACAGCCAGATGTTATCATTTCTTATGGCTGAGTAGTATTCCATTGTGTATAAATACCACATCTTCTTTATCCATTCGTCCCTTGATGGGCAACTAGGTTGCTTCCAATTCTTGGCTATTGTGTATAATGCCACAATGAACATAGGGGTGCAGGTATCTTTATGCCTTTGTGTAAAACATTAAATTTTTGATATGCATAGTTGTTTTAGGGATCAGGAAGGAAAGCTAATATTAAAATAATTTAAAAGACCTTGCTTGGTGTGTCTTGAGTTGAGACTAAGTAATGAGTAAATGCCAAAGTTAGATGCTAACTTTCTGAGAGCAGATTTCTCCTTTCTGTTTTCTTTAAATTTGACATCCATCTCTTCAACTAGCTGTCTAGATGTGTATTTAAACGTCTTTTACAGTTAGCGGGGCGAGGACTGATTAAAGGCAGAGATCATCTGATGTGGGTTCTCCTGCAATTCATTTCCGGAAGTATTCAGAAAAATGCGCTAGCTGATTTTCTCCCTGTCATGAAGCTCTTTGACCTTCTATACCCAGAAAAAGAAGTAAGTTTACTACATAGTTAATGTGGTGAGTGAATTATGTCTAATTTGTGTTTAAGGGTTTTAGTGTGATTTTGTGAAAAGGACTCTGGATTTGGAAGTTGGAAACCTGAGTTCTTTTCCCAATTCTGTGACTAACCATGATCATGGGATGGACATTCAGTTTTTCTTGACATTAGTTTACTCAGGTAATATGAAGAAATTCAACTAGGTTATTTCTGAAGTTTATCTTAAATCACAGTTGAACATCTATTATGTCAAGCTGTTTCTCTACATTGTAAATAGGTTTACAATTTTAAAAAACATTAAGCTGTTTTAACCTATACACATTGAATGACCAAATAACATCAGTGTCTGTTAATATCTTTTTTGTTTGTTTGCCAATTGAATATATCCCCCAGTGTTTTAGTATATAAGATGCTTTGAGTAAAATATGGTATATATTGATGAGTGCCATTTTTTAAGAAACATGTTATTATGGAAATTTTTAAACACACACAAAAAAGTGGAGTGAATAGAAAAATAAACTCCTGTGTACCTGTCACCAAGAAATATTCTTGTTTCATCTTTCCTCATCTTTTTTGTTATTGCTGGACAATTGTAAAGCAGATTCCAGAGGCACAGTTTTAAAGTAAATCCATGTCATTTCACCCGTCAGTATATAATGTGTTTGATGATACTCATTTAGATTGTGGATTTCGTAATTTTTATGTTCTTGAAAAGCGTATATGTGACTTTTAGAAATTACGTTTTCAGTATATTTATCACATTCAGTAAGACTTCATAATGATGTGTTTAATTTTTAAAGAATAAAAGTTTTTAAATGATTGTGAATGCTATGTGGCAGAGAGGGAAAAGCTTGAGTAAGCACGTGTGAATTTCTGTTATTTTTTTGGCAAGTAAAAACAATCTTGTAATAGTTTCAATATTCTATAGCTGTTAGATCTTCTGATTTGTATTACGGAATAGTCAAAGAACAGCTGGATCTAAATTATACAGGATATTTTAAAAAGAGATATATCAGAAGTAGATTACTAAAATACATATAATTAGTTAATTCTTTTTCTTATAATGTGCAAATTGCTATTTTTCAGTATATTCCAGTTCCTGATATTAACAAACCCCAGTCAACTCATGCCTTTGCAATGACCTGTATTTGGATTCATCTCAATAGAAAAGCCCAAAATGACAACTCCAAGCTACAGATTCCAATACCTCATTCCCTAAAGCTTCATCATGAGTAAGTTTTTTGTAGCTTGACAGTTAATTTTTTACTTAATAAATGGTATATTGTAGACTAATATTAGTCTTGGTATTTGTGTGAAGTATGGAGATCTCCCCACACCCACAGGAGGTAAGGGTGAATATTTAATGTGTATATTGTACCAGGAGAAACTGACCAATGCCTGCATCGGAAAACAACTAAACAATTAGCTAATCCTGTTTATATGTATGTGGATATATGTTTTTTAAATTTTCAGGTCTGATCTTTGCTTTTACACGTTTACCTTAAAGTTCTTAATTTCCAAAAGTATGTGAAAATGTTTCAAAATTTCTTAAGTACTGGCATTTAAACATGATCTGGTTGAGATATCTTTCACTCCCTGAGCTGTGAGGATTGATTGAGCTGGTCTGGCTGGTGTATTCCCTTACCTCATTTCCAAAGCTGTGATTACTCAAAAAAGATGCCCTTTTTAGATAGGACTGGGCTTCAGTCAGGGGCATTAGGAACAGCTGACTTCCCCCCTGGAACTTCTGAAAAGGACTGCCAAATAGGAGACGAGGGGGTACTCACAGTTCACATTTCATTTGGCTTTCATTTTATGAAACCCCTTAACCGTCTTCTCATAATGACTTCTGTAATGAAGGCATATTGTTGTGCTTAAGCAGATAGATAATAAAAAGAAACCTAGTTCCTCAATTTGTGAGTTATTTCTTCATTATCTGAATCTTAGTGCTATGTATATAGTGCATACTTAACAAATATCCATTAATTGTTAATTTATAATTACTTCTATCTGAAATGCTATTCAAACTTTTAGATGTGTTTCCACTTTACATTTTGGGCAGAAACTATAATATCTGTAGGAATGAAGATAGTATTAGTAAATAGTTGGGTGAAATTAAACTTTTCTAAAAACATAAGTTAACTTTCTGGAAATTATTTGCATTTTTTCTGTTTAATGGAATTTAAAATTGTAGGTTCCTACAGCAGAGTCTTAGAAATAAAAGCTTACAGATGAATGACTATAAGATTGCCCTGCTGTGTAATGCATACTCTACAAATTCAGAATGTTTTACGTTGCCCATGGGAGCTCTGGTAGAAACTATTTATGGAAATGGAATTATGAGGATCCCTCTTCCTGGAATGAGCTGTTTGGCTTCAGGATCCATTACTCCCTTACCAATGAACCTTCTGGATTCACTGACAGTTCATGCCAAAATGAGGTGTGTTCTTTTTATTTATTTGGTCCTGTGTCAGGAAATTGGTATCAGTACAGTACAGACTTGATTTTATGATTATGTATGTGTGTTTATGGTCGGGTACATTGTAAAAAACAGTTTTATTTTATTACAAACATGATAGTGTTTATTATAGGAATTCTAGAATATACAAGTCAACCCAAAGAAAATAATTGTTGTAATGCCTCCATGAGAAATAATCATTGTAAACAGTTTTTGAGTCTTTTTTTTTTTCTATGTATAAATATATGAATTTATGGAGGTTTTTTGTTTTGTTTTTACCTTACGCGCTTTTACTTTAATGCTATTTAACCACCTTTTTCCCCATAGTAATCTGTAAAACACCTTTTTGGGCCAATGTTCTTCAAAAACAGCTGTTTTAATTGCTACAAAGAAGTCTTTTGTGTGGCTATATATGATTATTTAGCCAGTCTCACTTGTTGGACATTGAGGTGGTTTGTAATTTCTTAGTGTAGATGGCTGTGAAGACGGTCTTTATGGCTGTCTTTGCACCTGTCCATAACTGACATTTTCATTAAACAATTTGCTGGAAGTACAGTTGCCGAGTGCAGGGATGCAAAAACTGTAATGCCCTTTATTGTATTGATTACAAATAGGGGCGCTTTTAGAATCGACATTACGGTTTCTAAGACAGAAAAGGCTCTGTTGGGTATGATCCTAGCACCTCAAGTTCCCCTAGGAGCTAAGGCGATAATGTAAGTGAGAGACACCTGGTGCTGAGGGAAGGCAGGCCGGATCCTAGTGCTCAGGGAAGCATGTGCATATGAAGGGAATTGCGGCCGGCTGCAGTGTGCTGGGCTCATCCCATGGTGCTGCCACTTGAGCTAATTCCTGGAATGTGTAAGAAGGCAGACTAGTGTAGCCAGCTCTTCTAAATTTTCTTGAGAAGGGCTAGAAATCCAGATTTTTATTTCTAGTCTTTCAACTCTTAAGTATCGGCTCAAACTTCAAACACTGTAGGTCAAAGAGAATGCACCTGTGGGCCTCCAGGTGGGGCATCAGTTCTAGAAAAGCCATGCTCTTTTTCACATGGTAGACACTGTGATGGGATTGTACGTGTGCTTTACCTGCATGTGTGACAGAGAAAACCCCGTCAGAACCTAACATTTGGGTCTTAGCAGTGACTTATTAAGTAATTCTATAACAAAAGTTATTTAATTTCTCAAATGGTTTTAGTTACATATTTGAAAAACAGACTAAAACCATTCAAGCATGTTCTTATTTCTCAGTGAGCAGAGGGCTCCTGACGCTCATTGAAAGTGCCACAGAGACCAGGGCCAGGCTCAGGCTCTGAGGGCATCACTGCCAAGTGTCCTACACAGCCACAATGATTGACAGGGAGCTAATTCAGATAGTTAAGTTCAGATTTATGCCGGGTTCCCTATAAGTAGAGTAACTCCTGTATGTGTGTCAAAAATGGGAATTTTTATTTTCTTTCCATTTGTTTCTCCTCAGCCTTATTCACAGCATTGCTACCAGAGTGATAAAACTTGCTCATGCAAAGTCCAGCGTGGCCTTGGCTCCTGCCCTTGTGGAAACTTACAGTCGTTTACTGGTCTATATGGAAATAGAGTCTTTGGGCATCAAAGGATTTATCAGTAAGATGGGACTTTCTGGTGTTTGTAACCATTAACCCATTCATTAATTCAACAGGTACTCTTATGGGTGCTGGGGACTCAGCAGTGCACAGAAGCCACTGTCATCATAGAGGTCACCTGCTAATGAGGGAGACAAAAAAGTAAATAAATGAAATAAACAATTTATCAGGTGATGTCTTATAGAGAAAAGGAAAGCAAAAAAGGATAGGAAGTGTGAGCGTCAGGGGAGTGAGTTGCATTTTTAATGAAGTGGTAAGAAAACGGCTCAGTACTAGGTGCTTGGGATACAGTGAGCAGGACAGACTGGTCCCTGTCCTCATGGAGTCCTTGGTCCTGTTTGCCCCCTTTGCTGTATGTCTTGCTGGTTGGCCCAGAGGCAGCAATGGGAACTAAGTCTGAGTGGCAGCAGGGCAGCAGTTTTCCTGCAGTCCAGAAGACAGATTATAATGTCTGTTAGTTACTCTGCAGTTCTAAAAAATAGGTACTTTCTAATATGGAAGTGTTTTTGTGATTCATGATAATCCTGACTTTTCATCAATACAGTATAACTTTAATTTTAACCATAGTTACTCTTCCTCCCAGATAATTAAGAGTTGAATCAAACTTTCTTGGGAGAGAGGAGGGAATAAGAGCAGATATGCTGCAATTTGTATATCAAAAAGTGATTCTCGTGCTTCAAAAGGGTGGGAAAATTAACTATAAAAATAGCTTAAAAGAGAACTGAGAAGTGAGGAAGGTAGAGTAATTTTTTTTCATATCTTGTCTCTTAATTTAGATTTCCAGATGAACTTGAGTATCATTTGTCAAATTGCAGGAAAAAGCAAACTTGGCATTATAATTAGGATCTGCATTTTTTTCTTACAATTAAAATATAAATTATGGAGAAAGAATAGAAAATATATGTGTATGTATGTGTGTGTTCATGATCAAATCTTTACATAGATTTTACTCAATGTGACTTTTCTTCAAATAGCTTTTAATGAGTAGCTTTTAATAATTGGTACTTTAAATTGTCTTATTCCTCAAGGTCAGCTTCTGCCCACTGTTTTCAAGTCTCATGCCTGGGGGATCTTACACACACTCCTGGAGATGTTCAGCTACCGGATGCACCATATTCAACCTCATTACCGAGTTCAGCTCCTGAGTCATCTTCATACTTTGGCTGCAGTTGCACAAACAAACCAGAACCAGCTCCATCTCTGGTGGGCTCATGGGAAACTGTCTTTCCTTAAGATTTATTAGAAACTTTGTTGGAGATGGGGAACTTAATCCTGTACTTTGTCATTTTTTTTCTTCGTTTGTCATAAAACTCTCCTTCTAGAGTATTTTAATTTCAGTATAGAGGGAGTCGAGTCCAGTTTTTTAAACAGAAACTTGTTAAGATAGTTGAGTCCTTGCCGTGGGGTCTTGGAACTGAGAATAAGTACTTCCGAGGCCTTTGACATTATGTTCTAACTCAGCCCTTTAGAATACTGGATTTAAATATACTTCAGATTATGGTTAAAGTAGCATGTCATTTTGATTTTGCTCTAATTGAAAATATATTTGAGATAGAAAAATGTAGTTTTTGAAATGCTGTATATCCAGATGAAATTTTTTAGTCCCACTGGCTACAAGCTATCTTTTTCAAATGTGTAAAAATGTCAGATGGTTTTCACTGTAACATTTTGGCTCCTCAGATTTTTTTAAACAAAGTAAGGAAAGCTCATTCTCACAGAAGAGTTCTAATCAAGAAGAGAAATTCATAGTTTGTATGGTTTTCCATTATAATTAACCTAGAATTAGATTGAATTCTATAATTCTGAAATTTTATAGGCAAGTCAGCTTCCTCATGTTTCCTTTTGTTCTCTCCCGTTTCAGTGTGGAGAGCACTGCGCTCAGGCTCATCACAGCCTTAGGTAGCTCGGAGGTCCAGCCGCAGTTCACACGCTTCCTTAGCGATCCCAAGACGGTGCTGTCCGCGGAATCCGAGGAGCTGAACCGAGCCTTGATACTGACCTTAGCTAGAGCAACTCACGTGACAGGTACGGTGAACATGCGACCGACAGTGACAAACACAGATGAATTTAAGTGTGCTGTGTTCCTGCTGACGATTAAGGGAGTCACATGCAGAAAAGACACTTTTCACTTGTTCAGGAAAAAACAAGTGTTTTGATATCTTCACCATTTCAGTTGTTAGTGTGGGTTCTTCTGTGTACCATCATTTTAACTAGGCTGAGCGTCAGCTTTCAGCCATCTTAAACGTCATTTTTTTTTAAAGATTTTATTTTTTCCTTTTTCTCCCCAAAGCCCCCCGGTACATAGTTGTATATTTCTCGTTGTGGGTCCTTCTAGTTGTGGTATGTGGGACGCTGCCTCAGCGTGGTTTGATGAGCAGTGCCATGTCCGCGCCCAGGATTCGAACCAACGAAACACTGGGCCACCTGCAGCAGAGTGCGCGAACTTAACCACTCGGCCACGGGGCCAGCCCTTAAACGTCATTTTTAAGTTAGTGGATCTTGAGCTTTTTGGTCTCAGGACCACTTTACACTCTTCAAAAAAGTAGTTGAAATTCCCAAAGATTTTCTATTTATATGGATTATATCTATCAATCTTTACTTTATTGGATATTAAAATAGAGATTTTTAAATATTTATTTGATTCAGTTAAAAATAACAATAAATTTATTATGTGTTAACATAAATAACATTTTTTTTAAGATTTTATTTATTTTTTATTTTTTCTTCTCCCCAAAGCCCCCCAGTATGCGGTTGTATATTTTAGTTGTGGGTCCTTCTAGTTGTGGCATGTGGGACACCACCTCAGCATGGCTTGATGAGCGGTGCTATGTCCATGCCCGGGATCTGAACTGGTGAAACCCTGGGCCACTGAAGTGGAGCGCACGACCTTAACAACTCGGCCATGGGGCCAGCCCCTAAATAACATTGTTTATGAAAAAAAGTCTTATATTTTCCAAAATAATACTTCAGTGAGGGCAGAGGCACTATTGTTTTATATTTTTTTGTATCTCTCTTTAATGTCTGATGGATGGGAAGATAACTGGATTCTCATATTTGCTTCTGCTTTAATCTGTTACAATATGTTATTTTAGTAAAAGTAAGTGAAGAAAATATGGCCTCACGTAGGTATGAGGTTGGAAAGGGAGGAGTATTTTAATAGCGTTTTCAGCTGATTATGAATATTGTTTGTTGTCACACTAAAATTGGACAGGTGATAGTTTCTTAAAGGTTAGTTGCAATGTGGAATCCAAAATCTTATCAGTGAACTTTTTGTACTCTGTTACATTATAATCCATTGGTCTATTTTGTATATTTAATGGATTTTTTATAATCCATGTATATTTTGTAACTTCATGAATTGGTGGTTTGGAAAATATTGGTTCACTGAATTATGCAGATCTTGCAAATGTTGACACATTTCATTATACAGTATCAGAAAATTGCAGTTGCTAAAATCACTACAAATTTCATTAGACAATTTTTAAGTTTTGGAAAACTATCAGGCTCATGGTGGTGGATACAAGTTTTCCAAAATTCTAATTTTCACTTGAAAGGTAAGATTTTATTGTTGGGAAAAGGTGCAGTCATTTGTTTTCTCTAAAGTCTATTTTTTTTGTTTTGTTTTCTCTAAATTTGTTTATAGACTCCATTTGTTAATTTTCAGGAAAATGTCCATTAAATGCCCATCTGAAGAACTATAGTTTGCTGTCAGATGTTCTTTCAAGTAAAATTGGAATTCTATGAAAAAAAGAGCTAATTTAACTCACTACCCAGTGCACAAGTTCTTTTCCTCAAGATCCCCATCCTATCTCTGTGTAGCTGGAATACTTTATGCCTACCTACTTCTATTTTATCACAGACAGTGCTATAAAAAGGTGTACTGAAGGGTCGAAATATAATACTTTTTACTACTTCATCAAGGATATATTTTAGTGAACCTGGCACTTTTTTCCCCTGAGAGTATGGTGGTGAAGATCGCAAGGGCTGTTAGCACAGTGTGGTGCCACTGATGGGTTTGTTCCGAGGGCTGCAGTGCCTTTGCATCATCAGTGCACATATCCACACAGTAAAAAAAGCCAGTCACAATTTAGTAGTAGTATTGCTTAATAGCTTTGACTTCATCAAATCCTTGAAAGGATATTGGGAACTCAGAGTCTGCAGACTACACTTTGAGAAGTGCTTTAAAAATTTAGGTTATTGAATTTAGCAACCTCAAATCCATTTGTGTAAACTATCTTGTTTTACATAAAACCTCTTTGATTTAGAGAGTTATACTTATAGTCGATAGCTTTTCAACCGCCAGGAGAGATATCTACTTTCTTAATCTATTATTCCCTTGGCCCGGTAAAGTGCTGATGCCTCAGTGTCATAGTGAACTCAATGAGCAAGAGTGGTGTACTACCATTGTACCCTTGGTGCTCTGTAACCTAAAACAACGATTCCAAATGTCTTTTGTCTTCTTTTCACTGATTGTGTTCCTTTTTACTAATGCAATAATTGAGATCATTGATAAACTAAGAAAATTTAGGTCCCAAGCTGACTCTAACTAGCTAGGCAAGTGAACGCACTGCGGTGACATTCACTGACATTCTCTGAGTGTGCAGAACTGTTTGTGACTTTCTCTGTGCTAATCGTTTATGAATTTTGCCTGTGATCACTTATATCTGGATTACATTTGCTTGTTTATGTTTAGATTTTTTTACAGGCTCTGATTCAATTCAGGGAACTTGGTGTAAAGACATACTTCAGACCATCATGAGTTTTACTCCTCATAATTGGGCTTCACACACCCTTAGCTGCTTTCCAGGCCCACTGCAGGTAATCTGGTCTTGAATTACCTATTGAATAGGTGTGAAATCCTTCTTCCCATTTACAGTGTTAATCTAGAGAGTTAGCTTTGGTGACATCCAAAGAAAATTAGTGCTTTTTTTTTCTTTTTAATCTTTCCTATTACTTCCGAAAACTCAAATCTCTTGAGTTATTTCTTGTCCTACTCTGGGAATGAATACATTTCTAAAAATTTAATCATTATGGTTTCATCTTAATAGTTAACAATTTTAGAAACTTGTGAGAATTAACACACTACCTGAAAAATTCCTTCTCATAGAACTGAAATGGGGAGAAATATAATTTAATGGAGCTTTTCAGAGTACATATATGCTACACTTAACTGAATAGTTTGTTACAGGGAGAAGAACTGTGAACTTGGCTTTTATAACATGGAGAAAGGAAAACCTCATCTGTCCTCTGCTCTTCAGAGAAAATTTTAGGCAAAATGAACATGTGTTTTCTGTAACTTCTCATAGTCTAGAGCAGTAGTTGTCAAGCTTCTCCGAGTCCCTGAGGGCCGTGGGAAGATGCAGCGTGCTGGGCCCCCGCTGTACAGCTGCTGCTTCAGTAGGTCCGGGTGGGGCCTCAGAATGTGCGTTTCTCCCAGGCCCCAGGGATGCTGCTGCTGCTGGCCTAGGGACCGCATTCTGAGAATCACTGGTCTGGTATAAGGGATCTTCCTTACAGAGATCCTAAAAGAAGCGAGCGAAGGGTACATAAATTTCTTTTCCTTTCTTTTTCCCTCAGAGATGAGCAGAAGTATCAACAGATGATTGAAAAAGCTTTGAATTCAAGCTTGCTTGGAATTTCTGTTTAGGAAATATAGGAAAAGGAATTTTAGAGATAATCTAGTCAAGCCTGTGTATTTTCCAGATATGGAACTTCAGGCCTTGATTACTGAGTTGTTTCAGGTCACCTAGAGTTTATTAGTGTCAGAGTCGACCCTAGAACTGGTTCCTTGACTCTACATCCAGTGCTCTTTTTACTGCAACCATTGTAATAAACTTCTGACCTTCCTTTTAGGCATTCTTCAAACAAAATAATGTACCTCAGGAAAGCCGTTTCAATCTGAAGAAAAATGTGGAGGAGGAATACAGGAAGTGGAAATCAATGACCAATGAAAATGACATCATCACCCACTTTTCTATGCAAGGCTCTCCTCCTCTCTTCCTTTGTCTTCTCTGGAAAATGCTCTTGGAAACAGATCATATTAATCAGATTGGCTACAGGTAAGCCAGAAACCTAGATCTGTGTTCCATTTGGCAAACCGTTATACCCATGCAGCAATGCAGTTTATTTTTTACTCTCTGCTTTCCAGAGTATTAGAGAGAATTGGAGCCAGGGCCTTGGTAGCCCACGTGAGAACATTTGCAGATTTCCTGGTGTATGAGTTCTCAACATCAGCTGGGGGTCAGCAGCTCAACAAGTGCATTGAAATTCTTAATGACATGGTATGGAAGTACAACATTGTTACACTGGACAGATTAATTCTCTGCCTGGTAAGAATATGCTTACATAAGAATACGTTTCTGAGCTGTCTCATTCTCTTTTGGATCAAGGTTTGTAGCTGATAGATCTCATGCTGATCTACTTTATATTGCTTCTAAAGATTTAATGAATTTATACTATAATCAAGCATTGCTGTCACTTCCCTAAGGAAGTAGAGATTTCCCAATTTCTGTATTCATTCATTCAATAAGTATATATTGAATATCTACCGTGTACTAGGCACAGGAGGTATAGAGGTAAGTAAGACAGACATGGTCCTGGCCTGTGATGTTCTAAAAGTACAAGCAGTTAGACTTCGAGTTGATTCTCAAAGGCTCCCATTAGAGGCAGGAAGTAGTAAAAAGTTACTACATTTCTTTGCGAAGTGCTAATATAACCGTTTCTGTATACTTTGGTAGCCACAGTCGTAGCTCAGTGATTCTCATTGCCACCCAATATTCCCCAAATGGTTTTTTCTCCTGACTTTGATGTCTGTTTCAGGCAAAATTTTAAGAAAAGACACACTGAACCAGGATGGAAAATGCTGCATTTAAAAAAGTATTATTAGTGGTGATATTTGCGCTTGCTTAGTTGGTTTAACATTAACCTCTGAGCTGTGAAACATAGATATAAAGCTGGTTATAATCTAGTAGGGGAAATACGCTAAGTCTGTAAGTCACTAAAATAAAAGGATAAGATAGGGGCGCAGGGAAAATATCGCCAGGTAACAGTGAGAGATCACATCCACGTAGATGATGGATCCTGAAGGATGGATTAAATTTCAAAAAATAGAGATGGACATTCCAGACAAAAGGCATGGTGAGAGCCACAATAGCAAGGAAGGCTCAGATATGTTTGGGGAAGGCTGAACAGTTGGTGTGGAATAAACTAGATATATAGAGAAATTCTAATAATAGTGGGATTTTTACTGTGTTACAATTTAGACCATTGGACAATTTAGACCAAAGGAGTGGCAGAGCCACACCTTAGCACAGTATGGGCATTTTCATATAATTTTTCTGTTGTTCCCCAAAGGCCATGCGTAGTCACGAAGGAAATGAAGCCCAGGTTTGTTATTTCATAATTCAGTTGCTGTTACTGAAACCAAATGATTTTAGAAATCGAGTAAGTGACTTTGTCAAGGAAAATTCCCCAGAGCACTGGCTACAGAACGACTGGCACACCAAGCACATGAATTATCACAAGGTACTGGTTCTAATTTGTGCTTAAGTTCGTCCTTTTTAAGCCCTACTTAGCTGTTTGGTTCATTGATTTGGCTGTTTTGCTGTGTTTCTGCTGTTTTCTCTCTGGTCTGGATAGAAGTAAATTAGCTCTCCAAATTTTCTCCAGGTTCTGTAATCCTTCTAATGTGAAGAATAAATTGAAACTGCAGTTTTAGTGGACATGGGTATTTAATACAAAGTGAAAAGAGTTACTCTAACTCCTTTTATACATGAGTCTCTTTTGGTGTATCTTTGCGTAATAGACTTTTTTTCAAGTAAAGGACTCTAGATTTCATTGCATTGCAGGAGCAAACATGGTTTCATATTCTTTTGAAATTGGCAAGTTTATTTAGCTCGTTTTTTTAAGAAAATAAGAAAGATGCCCTAAACATTTACCATCTCCTCTCTTGCACAGAAATATCCAGAGAAGCTGTATTTTGAGGGCTTGGCAGAACAGGTCGACCCTCCCGTGCAGATCCAGTCGCCCTATCTGCCCATCTATTTTGGAAATGTGTGTCTCCGATTCCTTCCAGTGTTTGATATAGTAATCCACAGATTTTTAGAGTTGCTTCCAGTATCCAAATCACTGGAGACTCTACTGGATCACCTAGGAGGCTTATATAAATTTCATGGTGAGCTCTTTCAACTTCTAATTCCATCTAATAGCTCTATAAACAAAAGTAGGCTGGACATGACCATAGGGACAATAGTGGTTGTAAAGGTTTTATTTAATTTTTTTTAAATAAAAGTGTTTTGAGGGTAAGTCCTGTGGGATGATGCCATGAAGTATAAAATATGACATAAAAATATAAATTGGTAGATCATTGCAAATGTATTAAATAGCAAAAAAAAAAAGTGATATGCAGGAAACACCTTATTTTATGCAGTGTGTGATTAATTGCCACATAAGTGTAGAAGGAGGAAAATATGGGTTCAGAACAGAGTGATGTTACTTGAATTAAACAGATCTTGGCAGGCTTCCTGGATGGATAGGATTGAAACTGTGATGCATGTGATTTGTGTAAACAGAAAGGAGATGAGAGCATACTAGGCAGAAGGAATCCTTTGGGAAAATCATGGAAGTAGAAAAAACAAACCATTTGAAAAGCAATTACCTCCTTGGGCTTAATTGAGAATTTATATATTGTACTTGACTATAGATCACCTTAAATGCCAGTCTGAGAAGTTTTTATTTTATAACCTGAAGATAATTGAGAGTCAACTAGAAGTGACTAAGTAAGGCCATGGTATGGAGAGCATTATTTTAGAAAGATGAACGCAGCTGTAGTTGGCAGCATGTCTTGGAAGGAGAAAGCCATTTCAAAGACTGTCAGAAAATTCAGGAGTGTGATCAGTATCTAAACAAGTGTGAAGGCATTGGAAATGAGAAAGAAGGGACAGATAGCAAGAAAGAAGAACTAAAACTTGATGAGCTGGTTATGGAGGGAAGAATATTGAAAGAAAGAAATCCAAGACAACTCTAACGTTTTAAGCATGATCACTGGAGAGTGGTGGGGTCAGTGACAGAAGTGCAGAAGCCCTGAGCAGCCACTCTGGGGATCAAGTGTATTATCTGTAGGGCAGTTCTTCTGAGTCCTTTGTCAAAGATGTCTTCCTCCCAAGCAGAAGCCTGAATTGCGTTTTAGCACTACAGAATAGCTAGGAAGTCCAGAGCATTCCTTCAAAAATATTTCTCTTTTGAATTAGGTAATGGATGTACCCAGTACAGAAGGATATGCAGTGAAAAGTAATTAGTCCCATCCCTGTCCTCCATCTGGGCAGTTTCTTTCTGTGGAGGCAACCACTGCTACTGGCTTGTTGTGTATCCTTCCTTAGATATTCTCTGTTGGTTTTTTTTTAACACAAATAAAATGTAGTATACACATTGTTCCGCATCTTGTTTTTTCTATCTTTATAATGTATTAGGGTTGGTTATTTTATAGCAGCACATAAAAAGCTGCCACACTCATGCCATAATTTACTAAATCAGTCCCTTGTTTTTGACCATTAAGGCTGTTTCTAATATTTTGCTAGTGTAAACAGGGCTATAATGACGTTCCTTGCACATATGTCATTTTTATAGGATAAGTTTTCAGAAGTGAAATTGCTAAGTCAGAGTGTGATGAATATCCTGAAATACATGCTGTGTGTGTTAGTAGAAGACTTCCGCCTTGTCCTAAATAAAAATAGGCATTGTGTGCAATTTACCCAGCATGTGAAATAGTTTAATAATCTTCTGAGCTGTTTTTCAGTAGTTTTGAAAACAGGATTTCACAGATGTCAGTAACCAGATAAACATTGTTGTGATCCCTTTTCTTCTTGGCAGATCGTCCAGTGACTTATTTGTATAACACTCTGCACTATTATGAAATGCACCTGAGAGATCGTGCGTTTCTCAAACGAAAACTTGTCCACGCAATCATTGGCTCTCTCAAGGACAATCGACCTCAGGGCTGGTGTCTAAGTGACACTTACCTGAAGTGCGCTATGAATGCACGAGAAGAGAATCCTTGGGTCCCAGATGACTCCTACTATTGCAAGTTGATTGGCAGACTAGTAGATAATATCCTTTTTATTATAATTTTCCAAACTCATCAGAAATAACTGTTGATTATGAGAACGTCTTTTTCTTTTTGAGATAATATGTTTATATATTCTAAGACTTCAATTTTTTTAAACATCATTTTTATTTTTACTTCTATAAAAGTTTTGAAATCTTAAATTAGCAGCATCATGCCAGATGGGCTGAAATCCACTCCATTAAAACCTGTTTTTAAAAACAGACTTTATGGAGATTTGTTTCAAAGAAAAAACTCCTAGTCCTAAATAAGTGTACCGTGTATTGTATTAGATGCATCTATTCACTACGAGAGAATATAGAATCTGTTGCTTTAAATAACTCCCTGAATACTTTTTAAAATGTTAATATTAATAGATAAAACATTTTTCTCTCTTTTTTAGTGAAAAAGCTGCTATTCTGGTATTTTATTTCTTCATTTTGATTTCATGTTTTAAGTTATCAGTACACTATACTTAATGTCTATATACCATGCCACTATTTACTAGATAGGGCAATTTTACGTAAATGGGCATGATTTATTTTCCTACAAAAGAATTCTTTTCCTGGGATAAAAGAATTACTCATTATAGAGTAATTTGCTTACTAGCTGTCCTGTAACTATTAAAAGAAATCAGTTGATGAAACCTAGGGATACCTTAGTTGCATCTGTAGCTATCATAATGTCATAGTTATAAGAGGCCACCTATGTAGGACCAACCATTTATGGCTTGTAGTTGATCACATGGTTGCTGTCAGTACATTTCAGTTATGTGAAACTTATTTGTATTTGGTTTGTATTATTTGCCTCTTAGTCTTTCTGATAAATCATTTCTTGGGGGCTCATAATCAGATAAATTGATAATCAAATGAGACATTTACATGTGAAACATTTTGAAAACTGTAAAGCACTATATAAGTGTGAGCCATTATGCTCAAAATAAATAGTTATTTCTTTAATCATCTGCACCAATGGCTGGCAAATCTCCTGGTCCCTTCCCAAACTGTGACTGGAGATTCAATGAGTTTCCCAACCCAGCTGCCCACGCTCTGCATGTTACTTGTGTGGAGCTCATGGCCTTGGCTGTTTCAGGTGAAGATGTTGGAAATGCCCTTCTAAATGTCGTCCTGAAAAGGTGTGTATCCTGTTTCATGCAGTAAGAGTTCTCGTTTATTTGTGAAGAGAATGATATTTATTTGGAGCTGTTAGACACACCTGTTGTCCCAAGACCATGCACACTGGATAGTAACTGTTGTCTGGTTCCAGATCTTGTCTTTGGGATATATGTATAATGGAATAAAGCCTGGACAGGGTCAGAAGACCTCTGTTTGTACCCATTTCTTCTCTTTGTTAGCGTTTTGACATTTAATTTAGGAATAACGTTAACTTGTCACTAAAGACAGACTTTCAAGATTCCTTTCTTAAAGTTCAGCATAAAGTAGGGGATAATGATTGGAGAAGTATAAATAAGTAGAAATAGACCATCTTCAGCCCAGTGACCGTTGTTAAAGGAGGCAACCAGAAAAAAAAAGCCTTATTTTGTTTTTGTGTATATTAAATTTTTAGTCGATAAGAATCCACTGTTGTTTTATTGGCATAGGTCAGTTGTCAGCCCCCAAATTATATACGTTCTCAAAATAAGATCCCTTGTCAACCATATAAAATGTTTTTATAGTTGCACATTTGTATTCTTTTTCAGTCAGCCTTTAGTGCCAAGAGAAAACATTACAGCGTGGATGAATGCAATCGGCTTGATCATCACTGCTCTACCAGTGAGTTCGTAATCGTGATTTGTATGTGGTGCTGGAATGCAGCTGTTCCTGTCAGCCGAAAGAATAAGATCGTATAGGATGCTTTTGTGCAAAAACATCATGAAGCTAATGAACTGTTTCATATTTTTTGTCTTTCATATTATTGCTTCAAAAATCTACAGTGACTATTTTGTTTGCCCTCTGCATTAGATCTGAATAAACCTACCTGACTTACACGTTCCTCCATCCTTTGGTCTTGCTATCCAACTTTAGCTTTTGCATCCAAATCTGATCTCCTCTTAATCACTTAACCTGTTATATATCTAGAGCCTTTGCTCATGCAGGTAGTGCTTGTTGAGACACGTTTCAGGGACTTCTGGTATGTTAGTGAACAAGGCGTTATGACAGAATCCTCTTCCTTCGCCAGCTTCTCTTAAGCCTGCTCATTCCTTTCCAGCTTGGGGCTTGCTTTTTCAGTGACCCCTTCCCTGACTTCTCCACTCATGTGAAGTCTGTGACCGCCACATGTCTAGTCAGCACCACACAATCATCTGTTGTGATATCTTTGAATCTCAGTAATGTCTATCCCCGTGCGACCCAGACTTACTTGATTATGCACCTCTGTGAATCATCTTTTCCTCACACCCCTCTATATTTATTTGTGAATTATATATGTGTACCACTGTTGTCTGTATAGTAAATGTTGGTTAAGTCAATTTACTGTATAGTAAATACCAGGTACTATATTTAGTATAGAGACACATGCATGGAGACCTCTACCTCACAGATACCTCTCCCCAGGTTGTTATTGACTTAATTTGACTCATAATGAAGCCATGCAATTTTGATTTCAAAATCTCCACTATGCAAAGACACACAGTAGATAAGTAGGAAAATTTTTTAAGTGAGGAAGCACTGTTATCTTAGGCTTTGGAGTGAAATACTAGATATGAGGTGGAATACTGTTTTTCATCAGGCTTTCCTCTGGGTTTAAAGGAGCCGTACTGGATTGTCCTCCATGACCGAATCGTGAGTGTCATCAGCAGTCCCAGCTTGACATCTGAGACAGAGTGGGTCGGCTATCCGTTCCGCCTCTTTGATTTCACTGCTTGCCATCAGTCCTACTCTGAGATGAGCTGCAGCTATACCTTAGCTCTGGCACATGCTGTGTGGCACCATTCTAGCATCGGGCAGCTTTCTCTCATTCCCAAGTAAGTGTTATGGTTTCTTAAAGAAATTTTACTTTTTTCATTTTGTTTTTGTATTTTGGTTTTTTTAAATCTCATTTACACATGGGGTATATATCTCATTCAGTAGGACAACTTTTGAAATAAGAGTTATAATTAAGAGTTTCTGTATAATCGGAAAGCCTCTTTTATTTAAGAATTGTTTGAAAAAAATTAATCTGTATATGCAAGTAATAATCTGGTATCTAGTTTTCCATTACAGTTTCAGGATATGTTTTTTCCAAAATATATCCCAGAATGCATGCTTTTTCCAAAATATATCCCAGAAGTTGCCTTTTGAACTGAAAAATTGACATTTGCTTATTTTCTGATCATTTTTCTTGACTATAAAATTGGCATTAATTAGATTCAAATTTCTCAGGAATGGGGTTTCTATTTGATTGATTATTCTCTTTTTATTTCAGATAATTCACCTCTGTCTTTTAGTAGTTTTATTATTAAGAATGATTCCTAAGTATGAAGCAATTTATTTCAATAATCAGATGAAAATAAGAGCCAGTAAGAGAGGTGAAATTAATTAGAAGTGTTATCAAAATTAAGAAGAACTTTAAAAAAAATCATTACAAGTTTTGCAAATACTTGGGTTGACAAAATTCAAACAATTCTGATTTCAAGTCATAAGAGATTTTTATTTTTATCTTCAAATTTTAGGTTTCTCACTGAAGTACTGCTTCCTATAGTGAAGACTGAATTCCAGTTGCTTTATGTATACCATCTTGTGGGGCCATTTTTACAAAGATTTCAGCAAGAGAGAACTCGATGCATGATAGAGGTAAAATATAATCTGGGTTTTCTGTGATAAGATTAAGTTCTAAAAGATCTACTTAGGCTTTTTCCCCCATGTTAGAGGACTTAGTGAGCCCATAACTTAGAATGCCTATAATGAGTTTATTGTGGGGTGTGTTAAACTGGAGATACAAGGGAAAGTACCCACACCTTCAGGGTTGAGAAGAAAGTTAAGGATGGAGAAGTGCATTTGAGCACCTGCACTATGGTGCAGAAGAATTAATGAAAATCTTGGGAATGGATTAAATCAGTCACCTATGATAAGAGTATAGAGAGAAGAAAATGAGCCAGGAATAGAACCTTAAAGTAGGATCCACCAAATGGAACTTAGAAGGTATAATCCAAAGGATCCCTGAGATCGCAGTTATCCCAGAACTTGAGAGATGCTTTCTAGACAAGAGATGGTCTGTCTCTTAATTTTAAGAGAAATTACTAAGTTATGAAGAAAAATTATTTTTAAGCCCTACTAGGGGGCATTTTGTGGCACTACGGATTCCGTCATAAATGCAGGACGTGTCATATCTCCCATGAGCATAGAAGTTTGTGTAATCAGTGACAGTTCCTTCAACAAACATGTTACCCCTCTATGCTACTCTTGTGGTAGTGTCCAGCTACATCATGCTGAGTTATTGAACCATTTTTGACTATTTAAGTAATTTTATATTATTTGTTAAATAGATTGGTGTTGCGTTTTATGACATGCTGCTGAATGTAGACCAGTGTAGCGCCCACTTAAATTACATGGATCCCATCTGTGACTTCCTATATCATATGAAGTATATGTTTACTGGTGACAGCGTAAAAGAGCAAGTAAGTTAACTTTAGTTATTTTTTAATGATGTTTAGTTTAGAAAACATGAACATGTGTTGATAGACTTTTTTGTTTGGGTGAGGATTTTGTTAATGTTTTTCTTTTAAGGGGAAAAGATTGATATACCTTTTTAGGCTACATGAGCATGTTATTCTGGATATAGTATTAAAGTACATACATGGTTTAATTTCTCACACTTTCCCCCCATGATATTTGAAGCAGGACATCTGAAAAAGACCTAGGGGGCTGATTAATAGTAATCTCATTAGGAAGAAACAGTCCAGGATGGCTACTGAAAAGACCAGAGAGGTGTTGTGTTGTGAGTGAAGGAGGTCCTGCTTTTATCCACAGTCATTAGGGTGCACTGTGGGGACCCTGGACAAATTGCAGTGACTAAAGGACTGAAGCCAGGAGGGTCAGGAGAGTAATTCCTGAAGGGTATCTGAAGGAGCTGGTATGCTTACCTTGAATTTTAAAAGCCCTAGGAAATTGTTCGTGTCCTTACTATTTGGAGGGTTGCCATTTGGAGTAAGTATTAGATTTGTTCTGTGTCACTTCAAAGGACATATAAACTTTGGTGAAGTAAACAGGAGGCGCATTCTGACCCAGTATATAAAGAGCCACTTCCCAGTAGAGCTGTGTGAAGTGGAAAGGACCTCCTAAATCGTAACTGTTTCATCTCTTTAGGAAGCAGAATCTCAGCCTTTTAGAAGGGTGGAGGTAGGGCAGATGGGTGAAGCTAAATGACCTCCCCTCCCTGCTTTAATGTTACTTCTTTCTATAATGGAAAAGAAAGGTAAACTGGTATATAAACATGTAAGTCCTAGTCTACTGGATTCTTTCCTTGAAGCTGGGGACGTGGGTGGGGAGAACGTTAACTCCTTTATGCCTCAGCAAGATTGTCATGGAAAGTTGAGTGGGAACCAAAACAGAAATGTTTTACTTGTATATCCTTTATATTTGGGCCTAAGAAACTTTGATACAAGGAAACACAGAAAGGCAAAATTATTAATGGGCTAATCTTTCCTAGTAAAGTCAAAGATCATGTGAGTAAAGCTGAGAAAGCTGTGGAACTGCTTGATGTATTTACTTCTCTAAAGTATTTGAAGTAAGAGTAGATCTAATATTATTTACTTTGAATCCCAAGTATAAATTAAAGCCAAAAAAAATTAGCTTTGTAGATAAATGTTACTGACATAAGTTATTCAAAGAACTTCAAAATATAATTGTGCTTCTTGCTTCTGAGAAGATGGCATTTTGAAAGGATGATCAACTCAGTGAATATGTAAAATTTCTGGTGTAAACTATAGTAGCTTTTGGCAGTGGGGTGACTGGTATGTTTTTGTAAGCATATGCATATGCAGGTGTATGCACATACGCATACATACCTATGTTTAATGTCTACGTGAGGGAGAATACGTGTTTTTTTCCTCACGTAAGAGAGAAATAATTTTATCTGCTTTTCTTAAAATGTGGAGAGACTTCTCATCCCCCGACTCCACTCCCGAGTGTATCGTTTCAGGACATGTGTATAAATCGCCGCTTTAAAGGTGGGAAGTTGAACTTCTCTGGTTAAAATGTTGTTTAATGTTTTCATTTTTTAGGTAGAGAAGATTATCTGTAATTTAAAACCAGCTTTAAAACTTCGTCTTCGATTCATCACACACATTAGCAAGATGGACCCAGCTGCAGTGCCTCCACAAGCCGTCAGTAGTGGCTCTCCAGCACCCCAGTCTGCTCAGGGGCCAGTGTCCCTTCCAGTAACTCAGTGAAGTCGTGGGGTGTTGTGGGAAAGGGAACTACATCTGTCCGCGGAAGTGGACTCAAATCTCTTAAATCTGAACGTGGTCGGACTACACAGTGATACAGCCGAAGCAGTGGCGTTCAGATTGCTTTATTTTGATTCCAGTGGTGAATCTGTTGACACCTTATAATTCCCATCTCCCTGGCTATATTTTTGTCTCTGAGAGATCAAATAAGCTACGTGCTGTTCATATCCATAACAGTTTATTAGAGCTAGGTAGGGGCACGGAGGTGTCTGTGATCAAATGACTGACTGGACACTCAGTCCTTCGTATTCTAGCCATTGGCTTTGTTTTTATTTTTTATTAATGATTTATTCAGTCTTCAAATACATTGTTTTAAAGGCACCACACATGTAAATCCTTTTAAAGCTAAATCTCTTGCAGTATATCTTGTGTAAAAGATTTTTGTCAAGTAAAGGACTCTAGATTTCATTGCATTGCAGGAGCAAACACAGTTTCATATTCTTTTAAAAAGGATTTAAAATTTTTATCGTAGATTTCCAAGTAAATGGGCTAATATTTCTATTGAGGTAGATTGACAAGTTTTTGCCTTTGCTGTGGTCTTGAACTTACTGTATGAAATGAGTTGGAAGCCACGTAAGAAAATAACACAGCTAGAAATGCATAAACTTAATAAAATGTGCTTAAATCATGATTCTTCAATCTCTGTTTTTAAAAATAAATTAATTGCTTTTCCAGGTTACCACACTCACCTGGCAGATGATGTGAATCTTTGAATTTTTATAATCTTAAAATTTTTAAGTATTTATACTTTTAAATATAGTGTAAGTTTTGGTTCTTTAGGGTTTATTAGATTTTGAGAAACATATTGTTAATTTGGGGGAAATGGCATTAAGATTGTAAAAGACTTGAAAAATAATTAGTAAAATCTGTTGAATGAATAAACTGTCTGGTTAATTGCTCAGTTTGAGTGAGTGTCTGCTGTGTGCCAGGCAGTGTGCTGGCGTGGTTTTAACAGGGAACTGGGCCACCTCCATGGGTTGTACACCACAGCTGGTGACTGACAGTAACCTAGGAATTAATTCAGTTCTTTAAAAAAGAATTAGTCAAGTTTAACCAACTATACTTCAAATTTTTATTTCCAAATACATTCCTCCTAGACCTTTCTCCTCTTCAAGGTTCATATTATTATCATCATTAAATCTTTATTTGCCATGCAAGTCCAGCTTAAAATTTACATAACGGTGTAAGTAATTTTTAGGTTAATGATAAATTCTTAAAATTCTCCAGAAACTTTATGCTAGAATTGATTTCAAGTATTATTGTTAACATAGTCTCAATATATTCTTGCTGCCTTGAGGAATATATTGCTTTGAGATCCTACAATGGGAATAATTGTGACTCTGGTATTATACAAATAGAATATAGGAAGTGAAAATCAATATCACTATTCTCAAGGACATATACATTCCAATTAATTTATTAAAAATTCTTTTTTTCTCTTCTAGCTTAAAAAATGGGAATGTGATTTTCTCCAAATAGGCTTTTAAAAGAGTTATTAAGCAGAGACATTAATAGAAGATGAAAGCTTTATTTGGGTTTAGAATGCACCTGAGGGGAACAAAATGCCTTTATATGCATTACATTCTAAAAGTTGTTGTTTTTGAAAAGTGGTAGTAACTTTAGAGTGGCTCCATCTAATAAGTGGTGGAAATAGTCTGTGTCTGTGCTGTCTGATACAGTAGTGGGGAGCTACGTGTGCCTACTGAGCACTTGAAATGTGGAACTGAATTTTTTTAAATTTTATTAAGCTTTAATTAATTTAGATAACCACATGTGGCTACTGCATTGGGGAATCTGCTCCAGAGCAAGATCATCTCAATTGCTCTTATCCAAAAGGATTCAGTAAAATATTGATCTTACAAAGTCTATAGTGTCAGTAGTTAGGTTTAAAATTCTGGGCTGTGTATGAAAAATCAGATGGTAGAGGTTCTTTAACATACAGCTGTTACAACAAAACAACAGCTACAGCAATAGAAATCCTTTCCCAGGGCTCCTTCCTTACAGAGTCCACTTGAGCTCTATGTAAGCTGGGGAGAAGGGCACGAGTTTACTTCCCTGGTTTTGAGTAGAGTTTACTCTCATTTGTTTTTCCACTCTCCTCCCTGTATTCCAGAGCCAACGTGAGTTTTTAGGAGGTTTAAGGATTTCAGCTAAAGAGACAGACTCTAATTGCAGTGGGTGAGGCTGGAGTGTTGGGAAGCCACAGATAATTTTAATTGAAACCCCCATCTGAACTAGCAGATCTTAGAAGCAAGAGAGCCACTAGATTTCTTTCTTTTACCTCCCAAAAGGCTGCTTGAATAGCAAACATGCTTAAATAAACTAATATCATGTTTGAGGTTTAGAAAAAGTAAAACATGGTCATGTAACATTAATGAGCTTAGAGATTGCTCAGGCCTTAAGATTACCCACATCACAGATGGAGAAACCGGAGCCAGAGATTCAGTTTCACCAAGGTCTTCCAATGTTTGGGGGGTGATGATTTCACTGTGGCTTTTTAAATCCTGATAGTTTTAGGCAGGATGAGTGTGTGTGTATTTTGCATGTATTTAGAAACATGTAGATACAACAGAATCTTATTATAAAGAGTTTATTATAAAAATTACATGTTTGGCACAACATGGAAATATGATCCCTTTTCAGGTGGGGTGGTTTTACCTCCTGACATCAGGAGTCCCACTCTATGTGTGGGGGCCTAAAGAAGGTGTGTGTTTATTTTTATTGCCAGTACATTTTTATTTGAAAATTAATGTATAGTTCTCTTTCTAAGGATAAGTCTTTTGCCAAAATGGGAAATGTAAACCTTTTAATTTCACAAAAGTTAGAATTTCCAGATCTTGAATTTTACACCAAGAAGAAATTGGTACAGTTTATCCTAATTGTACTGATATTTACTAAGGCAAAACATTTTTCTGAAAGACCAAATCTTTAAGAGGATAACTGTAAACTTAAGTAAATTATTAGATTTGCTAATTACGTCATTAGCTGAGATGTTTATGTGATGTCCCACCTTTACTTCAGCGGGCTAAGGTAGTCAATAGTCTTATGATTACCCTCCCGAGCAGCTCCAAAACAAGCCAAGGTTACTGCCACCGCTGTGTTCACCGTGGAAGTGACTTCTTCTGGTGTCTTCCCCAGAGATGGGTTTACTTCCATTATATCTAATCCTGAGAGTAGCCCTGCAACGACAAATGGAAGTAATGCAATTTATTAAATAGTTGACATTTCAAATTCAGTACCTGGACTTGAAATACTATCCAGGAGGGTGATGAGGGCATGACCGCCGGAAACCACTATAGTTACTGCATCATGCCACAGGTATCCTGGAAGTGTCAGGCTGGGGCTTGATTTTCAGATCAGGGAGGTATTGATATGTATTGACAAAGTATGTATTGATCATTCACTCAGATTTTTACCTACCTGTTTTGTAAATTTCTTCTGTGATGTAGACACCTTCTCTGTAAGACAGACCTCCCACGACTGGTGTGCCAGTAGCTGGCGTGAAAGACGGGTCCAGTCCATCAACGTCAAAGCTCAAATGAATTGGCCTTTTCTTTCTTTTAAGAGGTGGGAAAAGAATTCAGTTTAAAGTCAGTGGTTTAATACTTGGTAGATAAATATAGTTCTTACCTTGCTTTATAAAAAGTCACAACCCTGTGAAGTTAGGTGATTTTACTTACAGACTTTATATAACTTACGTTGATTAGCACTGCTGTCAAGTCCTTTTAAGAATATGTATGTTACACATACGAACCCAAGCATCATACCTTCCTACTAGATAGCTGAGTGCTTCTTCCATCACCTTGCCAATCCCCAGTTTATCCACTTCAGTCATTGAAAAGTATTTCATACCCAGAGTTTTCAAAATGTAGCTGCGAAAGAGGAGATATTAAGATAATCTACAATTAATAAGGAGGCTGACTATGTTCTCTTCTTTCCTTTTAAAGCAAAGTTCAATTTGGTAAGATACATGTTTAACTTAAAATATTTAAGTTCTGTGATGTGTATATCAATACATATAATACACTGTAAGTATGTATCAATGTATTTTTAATAGCAAGTCCATTAAGATAAAAATCACCTGCATTTATATATATGTGTGTGTGTATATGTGTCACATAATGACATTTCGGTCAAGGACAGACTGCATATACAATGGTGGTCCCATAAGATTAGTACTCTAGAGCCTAGGTGTGTAATAGGCTATACCATCTGGGTTTGTGTGAGTACTGTAGGGGAGGAGGAAATCTTCCTCTACCCTTCTAGGTTCTTTGGGCTGGTCAAAGAATTAAATTGATATGAGACAGAATAACAGGAGGAAAACAAACAAAAGTTGAATAAAATGTATACATGAGAGAAACACAGGAAAACCAGGTAGCTCTCCAAAATAACAGAAGCCCTCACCTTAAATACCATCCCCACCCAGCTAAAGACAAAAGAAGGTGTTGGGGGCGAAACTCAGGGACTTCAAGGACAAGGAAGGCAATTCACAGGTAGGTGACAAGGAGCAAACATTTGGAAAACAAGTGTTTGGCCACACAGAAGCAGAAAAACACAGAGGGGGCCCAAGAAATGGGCTTTTCTAGGTTCCTCCCTGTCCACCACCTAGTTCCTGTTGTGCTAAGGTGATAGCTGCTTTCTGAGACAGGTTTATTTATCTGCAGTCTTGTAGGCAGTTAAGGTAGAGGCAACAAGAACAAGTTTCTGAGTCTTTTGTTTCTTGAAAATAATCAGCCTAAAATAATCCTCATGTTAAAGAGACACATTTTGCGGTGGCACATTTTGTTCTCTTCAGTACACTCTGATGTTTGCACAATGATCCAATCACCTAATAATGCACTTCTCAGAGTGAATCCCTAAGTGACACATGACTATATGTAAACATATGTAGATATGGATCTAGACATACAGACTTGAGGCTTAAAATACTTTTTTGTCATAGGTTTGACCAGCACAGCTAGCATGCAAAAGGACAGAAATGAAAGTAAATTGCATCACGGAATAAACTTACTGTTCCCCAGGGTCCACGTCTCTCAGGCCGATGTACACGATGTCTTTGGCAGATAGGCAGGGAGTCATCCAGGAGAATCCTGGCACATCGGGGATCTAAAATCGCAGTGTTGCCATTTGGTTATATACGCCTCTATGGAGCAAATCTTACATTGAAAGTTATGGACTTTTGGATTGCGTGTATCTTATATTTGAAACATAAGTTTTTGAGGAAATCATTAAAATATCATAAAAGTTAAGAAGGGAAGGCCAGCCTCCTCTTGTGGCACGCTCAAGTGCTTCGGCCTTACCCAGCCTCACCCTGTGGCCCAGACATAACCTGAATCTCTTGTCAGCCTTTGCCTGCTCTGTACCCCATTTCCACTGGGCCCCACCTTCCCAGACTCCTGTAAAGAAATCACTGTGCTTCCATTACTTTCGTCGCTTCCTTCTCTTTCTCAGTCAGGACTTAATCCAGAGGATGGCTTTGAGTAGCTGAGGGAAATTTTGACCAGACCTCGGTTGCTTTTCCATGTCCTGTAGCCAAGCTTGGCCGTTCCCATGTGCTAGTCACAGGTTTTGCAAGTGTATAAACCTATCACTTGGTCATCAGTTTAGAAAACGTTATGTCTGACGATTTAACATGAGGAGGTTTGAATCCCCAAGTATCATCATAAAGACCAATATACTACAGTTGTATCAATAAAAATTGTATTGATATACTGCATATATCAATAAAAATTGTGAGCGACAACGTTAAATCTTAATCTGGAATTTCATCTTACATCTTTCAGAAAAGAAGTTTCTAGGGAACAAGGGGGTAGTTCATCTTCTGATCTCGATATGTGCTTCTCCCAGGAAAGATGTTAAATAATAAACCACTGTAATGTGCATTTAAAAACTCCATGTCTGAAAAGACCCCATGAGGGGGGACACTGGTGGGACTGAGATGCTGTGAGGTGTAGTAGAAAGAGGTGATGTCGGGAGACCAGTCTGGCCCTCGCCTTGCTATACGCTTGTCATGTGGTCTTGGGCAAGTTGGTTAACCTCTGAACCTCTGCTAACTTGCTTATAAAGGATTATTCTCTGTTCCACCTACTAAAAAGGGTAGTTTAAGAATCAAAAGGGAAGATGTATATGGAGTCAGTATGCAAACCATCAAGTAAAGTAGAGGTACAGAGCCTCACCACCTTTACCCACCAATCCTTTGCTTATTGGTTGCTGAGAAAATGGTTTGAGATTACACCAAGAATAAGATGGCACAGGGGCTCTCACTCCCCTTCCACCACCTAAACTTCTAAAGATTATTCTTTGGTAGTAGAAAACCACCCAGCCTTTTACCTGTCCCTTTAGTTCCTGCAGGAGGAAAGACACAGGCTGTCCGTGCAAGTTCCCACTTGTGGTTGTCAGTGGAGTGTTGATATCGCTGTGAGCATCCACCCAAATGACACAGAGATCCGGGTGGACCCTGGCGTGGCCGGAGATGCTGCCAATGGCCAAGCTTTAGAGGAAAAATGTTGGTGTGAACATCAAGCTTGCAGTATCATTACATACATCACAGTATTAACTCAGTGCTCTCTCTCGGTTTTCCTTTAAGTCAGAGTGGCTGATATTTCTGATGGGTTTTAAGTTGGAGATGCCAATTAAACAATTATAACAATTGAGAAAATACAGCTTACACTTAATAGTTACTAACAAGTTATTTACATCGATGGCATTACTAAAATATTTGCGATTTTTTTTCGAAACCACCTTCTAATAAAATTGCAAATTACAGTTTAACCAAAATTCAAATATGTGTAAAAACACTAGACACACAAGAAATTCCTTAGCACGAGACATACTCAGTTCTCAGGGTTAATTCAGGCTCATTTTCTGCACTCTCTTCACTCTTGGTAAATTCTTAATTCTACCAAATGAATTATGAGAGTCCTTCCGTTTTTCCTAAATTCCAATTCTTTTACAGTTAGGGAGCATCACTCAGAAGTCTTTACACCCACTTCAGCCAGCATATCCCGGTGCTCACTCGCTCTATTCAGCGCCCTGCTTTCTGCTTAACCTGCCCCACATTTAAAGACCCATCCTTAGCCAGGACCACAACCCTCAAGTTTCATCTCAAATGCTGCAGGCTCCAGAAAATTTGCCAGAATGGAAAAGCTAGGTAATATTTTACACAAAAGTTGAGAGATGAGGATTTGCCGTACAATGCCTATTCTCCCACTCGTGGATGTTCAAGTTTCATTCAGAGAACCCCAAGTTTGTAGACTCTCAAAGACGAAGCAATTCTGCCTTGATGTTAGGGTGTTGATTATCCAGCTTGATGTTTGTTTTCCCTTCAGGTTTCTTGTCTTTGGGCCATTTTCCTCTCTTAAAATTTCCACTTACAAATGTTTCCACTTCAAAAAAGGAAATGAGCCTTAGTTTCTCAATTGCAGTTTTGTCACAGAAAGCCTGGGAACGGAGTTCAGCTTTAAAGGAGAAAGCTGAGGGAGCTGAAGGAATTGACTCCAGCATCAAGAGCCTTTGAAACGTTTGTACTTTTTGATCAGATCATACTTCTGAGAACATATCCTTTGACCTTAAGAGTAAACGTTAGAAAGGCTTGTGTGCAAAGATGATCTTTTCCACATTATTTGTAATGGTGAAAATTTGAAAATACCGTGAGTATCTGACAGTATGGATACATATAGTGATATAATACCCTGATGAAAAATTATGCAACAGTAAAATATTATGCTTATATATGTGAAGTAACGGAAGGAAATTTGTACTGTAGATAAACACATACACGCAATTGTAAAACAAAATCATATACAAGGGAAAACATACAACGTGAAGGAAATATGCCAGATTTTCAATTCCAGTTGAAATGGTTATTAGGTAGCTACAATTACTGCTGTTTTTTTTTTTTTTAACATTTGTGTGTGTTTCAAAAATTTTGTAATTATTACTTTTATAGTGGAAAACACGTACTTTTAAATGTTGGCCTAAAAGAGTTGTTCCTATTATCAGTGGTGAAGTATAGTAAGCTGACTATGAATTTCCTCAGTCCTTATTTATTTAGAAATGTAAGCCTCTGCTGAATATTTTGCCAAAATCATTTCATATGTATTGTATATGTATTTTCTGCTGTGATAGATAAGGATAGTGCAAGCCTTCAAATAGAGCTAAGCCTGTGTTTCCAAAATAAAGTAGTAACCAATAAAAATAAAAGAAAAAAGGCAGAAAATCTGGTATAAAATACCAGATCAATGCTCTCCCTTCCATATCTTCGCTCTTCTTGTGGTTTTGGTTACACTTCCTTTACGCCATCTGCGCCAGACTCCCATAGAGACAAGCATTAACTGAATGAAACCTGTGGTCTCCACCCAGCACCAGGCTGGTCCGGCCACTCTTCTTGACTTCCGCCACCACACCGGCCAGCTGCTCACTCGCTCTTCCCACCGACCTTGGATTCTTCACAATTCCAAAGGGACTGTCGTTAGGGACATCGGCGAAAGGCAGGTCCCCGTAGTCTTTCACATCACACTCTATAATTAAAATTAAATGTTTCAGGTTGGTTAAGTAAAAAAAGAGATTACAAAACAGTCTGTGTAGGATGATTCCAAGTTTACAAAATAAATGTATTTTCTAAGGTCTAAACAAAGAAAAGTTCTGGAAGGACCCTGAAAGTCATGAAGGCAGAAACCATGTCCGCTTTTGCCTGACGTCATCACTCACCTGTGCCACGCACCGGTGCCTGCTGTGTCCTGGGTTGTCAGGAAACGCGTCTTGAATCCATCCAGTTAGGCTAGACCTAAAGTATGGCAGTCGTGTCTTTCTGGTTTGCCCTGAATGGGTGGCTCACTAGCTTTTTCTCTGTCTGTCTCTCTCTGCTTATGTGCTTTTTACTTTTCTAAAATAAGCCTGTCTTGCATTTGTAGTAAAGAAATAGTTTTTAAAAAGAATACATATATATTCTTCCAGAAGAAAATACACCAGCGTTTTCTAAATTCTCTGACTCTACATTAACAGTCCTTGGTTTCAACCCAATGTGTCACCCGCTGAAGCAGTTCTGCTCCGTCTTCTGTCTGTCGTCCCTGCCTCGTGGTGGTATTGTCAGAATTAAATAAGCGTATGTGACTAGCAACAAGCCTAACACTTCGGCGAACTCAGGAAATAAAGGCTTTATTATTACACCTTTTTAATGAGGAGAAATTGCAGGTAACCCAAAGTTCCTAAGGACCTGGGTGTGCTTCCTAAAAGCCCTGCGTTAGGCTTCAAGATACAGCGCTTCATGTAAAATCGTGACATGGGATCAGTTCAGTGCTCCGAACAAACCAGTCATTCACATTGTATTTATTACACGTCTGTGTGTATCCATGATTCAGTAACACCTTCAAGAGATTTATCTTGATATAAAATGTGACCAAATTTGCTTGTTAACTGAGGGACTAATCCAGTCCATTTACCCAAGCCTTCTGTCCTCTAGTGGGGTCTTTATTTTTTGTTAGCGTTACAGGGTATAAATTTTTTTGGCACCTGAGCTAACATCTGTTGCCAATCTTCTTTCTTTCTTTTTTTTTAATTCCTCTCCCCAAAGTCCCCTGGTACCTAGTTGTATATTCTAGTTGTAGGTCCTTCTGGCTGTGCTATGTGGGACGCCGCCTCAACATGGCCTGATGAGCGGTGCCATGTCCGTGCCCAGGATCCAAACCAGCGCGAACTTACCCACTCAGCCATGGGGCTGGCCCTGAGGTATAATTCTTATTCACTAAAATTCATTCATTTTAAGCATACAGAAAGCCTGGGAATGGAGTTTAGCTCAATGAGTTTTAGAAATATCTACAGTCTTGAAACCGCCACCATAATCAAGATTTAGAACACTTCCATTATCCCCCAAAATTCCCTCCTGCCCCTTGGCAGGCATTCTCTGCCCCACTCCCGGACAACTGCTGCTCTGCTTTCTGCTGCCACGCTTTCGTCTTTTCAAGAATTTCCTATAGTGCAGTCATACAGTATAGTCTCTGTACCTGGCCTTTCACTCAGGGCATTGTCTCCGAAATTCACCCATGTTTTGCTTGTGTCAGTAGTTTGCTCCTGTTTACTGTTGACACCTCCCATGTATGGACTTACCACTTTCTACTTGTTCATTCACCTTTTGATGGTATTTTATTGTGTCCACTTTTTGGCTATTATAAATAATGCTGCTAAAGACATTCAAGTACGTGTCTCTGTGTGGACATATGTTTTCATTTCTCTTGGGTAAATACCTAGGAGTAGATTTGCTGGGTCAAAAGGTAAATGTATGTTTATTTAAGAAACTGCCAAACTACTTTCCAAAGTGGCTGTATCATTATGCATTCCCACCCAAAATATATGAGGGTTCCAGCTGCTCCATATCCTTGCCAACACTTCAATTGGGTTTTATATATAAAGATGACATTTACTTCCTATTCTTTTAAAATATATATCATTTTTCATTTGCATGCTCATTATATATATATGTATATATATGCATGCAGACACATACACACTATGCAAACACTAAGTATTAGTATTACTGTTTTATTTAATTTCCTTTTATAGTAGGAGTCCTCTTGCTAGCAGGGTACTCCCGCTCCCCTTGCCTTCCATTTTTAGTTCCCCCGACGCCCCAACCACCCACCCCAAGCCCAGTTCTTGCACACAGAGATTCTCTCATACAGTAGTCTGGCTGGAAAGACAAAACAACTGAGTGAGGGTATTAATCCAACAATATTTATTGAGCATTCTCCCCATACGGTGCTTTTGTTATAGGATGTACTGCTAAAGTTATAGCCAGTGCTGCAATTTCATGGTATCAGTGTCATTCCAGACAGACTCCATTTTAGCAGGAGCCAGCTCCTTCCTTCAGGGTGAGATGGAAATCGGAATGATATCTTTCAACTTAAAAATTACCTAGTTCCTTAAGTTTCTCAAGCAGACCAGCCTTTCTCAATACTGTAGGGCCTTCTTCCACTCCTCCTCGTGGCTGAAAAATTTAAAAAATAGGGTAAATCAAACATGACTGTCAGATGCCCACAATAGGAACCCTTTTTATTATTTAATCAGTTGAATAGTAGCTATCATTTTTTGAGTTCCTACAGAGCCAAGAATTTACGTCATCTGATTTAATTATCCTAGCCAGGTAGACTGAATGATTCCTATGTCAAATATGAGGATCTAGAATCAGAAAGGTTATATAATTTTCCTACAGGCACACAGCTAACAAGTGGCAGAAACTTAGCTCATATCCGAGTACTTTGGATTGCAAAACCTGCGTCTCCTCTTCCCATGGCGCCACGTTATCAGCATAGTGAACACATATATTGTACAAAAGCACTCTGATCAGTGGAGATATAATAACTAAAAGGAGACACTTCTTTCTTTGAGTAACTCGTAAGCTGATCAGGGATTTAGAGTACTGGAGAGTTGCTTCATCGCAGATGCAAGATGTAAACAACAGAAATGGGAGGCTCCTAGCTCTGCTGCGGTCAGAGCGCGTCAGGGCAGGCTGCACGGAACAGATAAGATTTCAGCTGAGTCTTGCAACATGAGTAGGATGAGTGATAAACTTTGCAAACCGAGGGAGCAGTTTCAGCAAAGGTATAAGAAAAACAAGAGCGTGGCATAAGCGAGACCTGTGTGCAGATTCCCAAGGTAGTCAGTTAGAGCTCTTGGGGAGGAAGCAGGCAGCAGGGAAAATCATCCCGTGGGAGCTGAAACCACAAAGACCAGCCTGGTATTTCAAGGTGTGACCTGCTGAAGGACAGTTGACAGAATCCTACCCTTGGTGTTCCTACATCAGGAAGCTCACATGCTTGCTACTGGCAGTAAAGTCTTCTCCAGCCTCCTGGCAGATTAGCGACCCAAAGAAATTGTTCTTTTGTGTGTCTCTCTGATGCTAACTTCCAACAAGTCTTTTAGATACAGTTATCTCTCATCGTCAGATAAGAAGACGTGCCCAAAGACAGGTGTGTCTGTCCCTGGGATTGGAACTAAGCAAATATTTCTTCCCAATTGAAATTACCAGATGACTTGCCCTAGCTTCCAGGCAAGTCCTTGAGGTCAGATTCTTGTCCCTGGCCGCGAGGGACCCCCACATGCGCCGCCTGACACACTTCACTCCTTCACTCCGTTCTCTTCCTGCATGACCCCTGCTCTCTCATCAAGGAGATATAATTTCTGCTTCTTTAAACCCCAATAGAGTGCTGCTTGGCACAAGTTTTGCCTTTGGTTTTGTGTTTGTTTGTTTTTATCTTTTCTCCGTTATTAGCTTTCAGTCCAACGTTCTTTACACTTGCCACACCGTATTTTGTATTGTAGGGCTGACACTTAGTAGCTGCTCAAAAATTGTCAATTTGATCACACTCCCTGGCCTTTTATTCTCTCCCTTTCAAAAGTTAGAACAAATGCAGTAGACCCCTTAGTTGACATTATCTTTACTCTAACAGAGTCATTCAGTTTCCTGGAGTGACACTTGCTAGCAAGCTTTTTTGTTCGATTCTAACTGCTTCTCATGATTGCTCTTTCCTCATTGCTTGGTTTATCTGCCCATTTTGGAAATAGTTTTGTTAGCTCTGCTGACTTTGAAGCTGGGTCTCAATCCCTAACTGGCCACAAGTGTAAGATCCACTGCGGAGCTGCATCAATGTGGGTCAGGGGCACAGGCTTTGGGGTCAAACAGTCCTGTCTGGAGTCACACAGTCAAGGCTGGGTGACCTTGAGCAAGTTACCAAACCACTCTGAGCCCTAGTTAACTCAACTATAAAATAAATATACCTACTTCATTTTTTGCCACCACCTCTCCCCGGCCTCGAACTGCCTTGCCAGGGGATGAGGCAGGAGATGGAGTCCTTTCTCAGACTCAACCTTCTAGTCATCTGCCTTCTAATCCTCTCCCTTGCCTGTTTGTCAAACTTTTACCTCCTTTAGCTGAGGACAGAAGCTTCTGCCATTTTTTTCCTTCTATGCTATGGCTTAGTGTAGAAAAATCTCTCTGAGTCTTTACTATGATGAGACAATAAGCTTCATTCTCATAGGGCCATGTTTAAATGGGGGAAGAGCTGTACAGAGGTAAAAAAAAGAATTACTGAGAACAGAAAATGCATCAGACTATAATTCAAAATACTATCCCTTAGAAGGGGCTGCTGTTATCAGCAGGACTTCTGCCGAGCTCCAGGGGCCACAGCATATTTAGACTGCTCTCCCTACTCCTTCCTTCCTTCCTTCCTTCCTACCCTCCCTGCCTCCCTCCCTCCCTCCTTCCTTCCTTCCTCCTTTCCTTCCTTTCTGTCTTCGTTTCTGTTTCCCTCCCTCCTTTCCTTCTCTTTGGTCAGCTATTTCAATTCCATCTTTGATAGAAGCTGTCCCAAGAACAGGTGAGCATTCCGCTGCGGATTTTGCGATTAACCCTGGCATTAAGAGAAATGTGTCCGTGTCAGCAAAATGTCCTTGTGCTCTGAGAAAGCCCTTTGAAGGATTTCCAGGGGACGTGGGCAGCATTTACGTCTGACCTTTCTCAATTTGTTTTGCAATAAAGAGCCAGAGTGCACAACAAGAGTTCAAAATGAAGAGGAGTAAACTGCTGCCCAGATGGGCAAAGAGAATTCTGAGAAACCTGGAGAAGCCTCCATTTAAAACAACGACGATGACAAAAAATCTGCCTCAGGAATGTCAATTTCAACTTGGGCTTGTCTGTTTTTGTTTTTGCTCTCTTTTTTTTAACTCTTTAAGCACAGACACATACTGATGTCTAAGGTGTCTATAATCTCATTATGTTTACCAGAATGAGTGTGTCCGGGCAGAAGAGTGTATATTTAAATGTTCCTGTCTTGTTTTGGCAATCTGAGTTTCATAAATCCATTAGTCCTTTCCACGTTGCCAACTTGCAGCCAGATTTTCTTTCATTTTTCGTTTTTCCCCTTCAAGAGAGGTACAGGAAGGAGTCTACCTAGTCCGTGAATTAGCACTTTTATAGAATCATTCAACCCCTCAAATAATATGAATCACTCACAGAGTTGCATAAAGCAGTAATATATAGGTTATTCAAACTCAAAGAAGTCTGAAAGTTGCCACCAGTCTATGAATTTTTATATAAGAAGCAAAACATTTTCTTAGAATTCTTCGTCTACATATACACAGTAACAGCAAAAGAAACTAGAGCACAGAATCTCAATGAGTTCCTACAATGCAGCAATAATCCATTTCCATTCAAATAAAAATGTTTTCTCCTAAAAATTATGAGGAAAAATTTAGTAGATTCAAATAAAATTGGTTGTGGCTAGATTAGGTGCCCCAAGAATAAGTGGGCTGGTGACCATAATGATACAATGTTGCAAAATGGTGAGAAGATTTGAAAATGTATATTTAAGGGCCAGGTTGCATCAGAAAACTTAACTAACCAGATATTAACAACTTACTAATTTTAAATTCTGAAACTTTCTATTAAATTCCAGTTATTCAAAGCCAGGCTTTTGACTCACCTGGCCCTTTGAGAAAGGAGCTCCGATGACCCCTATGGATTTTGACTTGGAACTCATGCTCTGACACTTCTTGTCACTGCACCCGAGGTCTCCAGCCAGCTGCCACTCTGCAACCCTCAATGACGGAGAGCACATTTTTTTTGCATTTATAATTAGGTTGACTCTTTATCTTATTCTAATGAGGAAGATTGGCTCCACCTACTGAACCAAAGAATGGTAGTCAACTAGAAGTCTCGCAAGTTCTTCCTATGTTAAATAACCATGAGCCCTCTAAGTCTATGTCTCTAATTAAGTGAGATTATTCATGTCACCAGTTCATACCCATTTGATAAAACCTGCTGGTAACATTAATCTTTCCTCATCAGAACCATGATTCCTGAATCACAATTATCTTTTCTAATCATAATCAATTAATAGAAATCACATAAGCAGTGCCATCATTCTAGCTGTGCAAACTCAGGGCACAGCACTTACCTCCTCCAGGCCCGTGAAACCCCCCGTGTGCAAAAGGGCTGGGAGTGGCAAAATGGTCTCTCACATCCCTTCCAGCTCTACAACCCTGAATTTAGGTTTCACACACTAGGATTAATGGTTAATCCACGAGACACACCTCATGCACCACTAGAGTTCAGTCTCAGGGAAAGCATACGACTTTCTTTTCTGATTACTACTTAAAGAAAAAATTAATTGCCTGATTAAACCCAGGGATTTTACCATACTAATTTTGAAATATAGTATGCAGGAAAATAACAATTTTGGGAATCATAAAATCATAATCAAGGTATAGAAGTAAAAATAGCCAACGTTGAGTTTTTAACATGTGTCAGATGCTGACCTGTTTTATATGATCTCATTTAATCCTTATACCAATTTTATGACATCTCATCATTGGTGCCATTTTACTGACGAAGGAATTGAAGCTCAGGTAGTTCGCCAAATGTCACACATGGATTGTAGAGGAAGAGCCTTGATTTGGTCTCAGACCTTCTGGATCCGCCTAACCCTGGGGCTTTACGTTCTAAACCCTACTAGCATCAGCTTAGTGTGCTTGTCAGACCCGTGTGAGTTGTCCAGTAAGTCGTTTATTGTCATACAAAAGTAAGGAATAGGAAGAAATGCACCCTAAAAAGTCTGCCAACTTTAAAATGACATGATTGATTTAAAACGAAAATTCACTTAGTAGAAACTAATTTATTCTTCTTATTGGTGGGAGAGAACATTGTGGGGTATTTAAATTCCATAAGGGCAGGGAATTTTATCTGCTGTATACCCAGTACTAGAACAGTACTGATATGTGACAGGCACTCAATAAATATTTTGGGAATAAGGGATGAGGAAACCAAGGTCTCAAAGGTCCAATTTAATAGGACCGTTTTCCAAATAGGCTTCCTATTGTTTACTCGTGGATTTGCTTGTATGTCCCAAATATTTACTTGTGGTATTTTGTATAGCTAGGTATTAATCTCTTATGGTGTTACACTGCAAATAACTTGTCCCAATCTGTCAGTAATCTGATAACTTTGTATACGCACTCAAAATCCTTAATTTTGAAATAGACAATTGAATAATTTTTACCTTATGCTTTGTACTTTGGAAATTTTGCTGAAGTTCTTTCTACTCCAAAATCGCTAATATGTATTTCTACATGTTCTTATATTTGCTTTAGAGTTCATCTTTCGCATTCAGTTCTTTAATCTATCTTCACCCATCTTTGTATAGTATAAATTTTCTGACTATAATTTTCCCTATAAAATCCATAAGTTTCCTCAACAACACCCATTGAGCAGTCCATCCACTTCCTTCATTGATTTGAATAGTATCTCCATCATACAGCAAGTTCCCATACACACAGGAGTGTATTGCTGAGCTCTTGTTTCTGTTCCGTTGTTTTATTTATCTGTGGCTGAACCAGGTCCACGTTGTCTTATCATCATGACATTCTGGTATATCTTATTATAAACTGGACAAGAGTAACATTTTTGCTCTTCTTTTTTGAAATTGATTTAGCTGTTTATAAGCCTCTATTCTTCCATATATTTAGAATAAGTTGTTAGATTCTTAAAAAAAAATTCCTGCTAGAATTTTTGCTAAATTTATAGACAAATCTCTAGAGATTTGCTATCATTCACATTTCGTTGCCTGCATTTTTTAAAAAAAGGCTCAAACATATGAAAGTCCCTTCTCCATCAAGCTGAGATTGCCTTCCTGTTCTTTGACCCATTGATCATATCCCTTCAATCCAGGGAAAACACTCTCTCTTGCCTGTCTTGTCTTTCCTGTTCTTCTCTTGTTTAGCCTGAATATCCCCAAATACCTCACCAACTTGGTCATTCTCTTCAAAACATTTTCTGGTTTCCCTATGCCCTCCTTAAGTACGTGCTTTCATCCGGAACCGAGAGCATATATCCAGGTGTCGACAGAGTCATCTGGCCCATCAAAGACAACTTTGATGTTGCCTGCCTTTTCCAGGTCACTAACAAAAGTGTTGAAGAGGGCAGCAAGAGCTCCGTGGCATTTCACTGATGGGCACAGCTCCATTAATGAATCATCAGTCCTAGGTACAGCTGCTCACTCAGTTCCCAACTCAACCACCCCTCTCGTCCATAAGGACATCAGGAGGGGTATCACCAGGCATGTCCATCAATTCTCGCTACACTTTGTCTGCGATCTGTTGTCATCTACCAGTCAGACTTCTCTGTCAAAGGCGATGAGTTGACCCTGACAGACCCTGTTCTGGGTAACCTCATGCTGACTTCTAGTGAGCACTGCTTCCTTTCTGTTATAAACATAAACTATCTTTTCAATCTCCAAAGCTGTCATCTCAGGACTTCTAAAGGAAGAGGACAGAGGGCATCTTACCTATGTCATCCTATCAGACTCCACTTTTTCCAGCTCAATTCTTTAATTTACTTTGGAGTATGTATATTGAGTTCTTAAAGCTCTTCTCCTAACAATACAAACCTCTTAACCAATCTCTCTCTTTCTTTTTTAAAAAAATCCTGTCTAGCAATTCCCTGAGTATGGGACTATATCTTGTTTGACTTTGATTCAAAGCCACTAAAATGAGATTTGGCACACGCGCCCTTGTGTTAGTTTCCTGGAGTTCCCGTAACAAAATACCAGAAACTGGATGACTTGAAATATCGGAAATCTACTGTCTCAGAGTTCTGGAGGCTGGAAGTCTGAAACCAAGGTGTCGCAGAGCTGTGCTCCTTCTGAAACCTACATGGGAATCCTTCTTCCTTCTTTCTAGCTTCTGGTGGTTTTCTAGCAATCTTTGGTGTTCCTTGGATCACAGATGCATTGCTCCAATCCTCCGTCTTCACATGGCGTTCTTCCCAGGTCTCTGTGTTTTCACATGACCATCTTCTTGTAAGGATACAGTTCATATTGGATTAAGGGCTCACCCTGCTCCAGTATGATCTCATCTTGACTTAACTAATGTATCTGCAACAACACTATTTCCGAATAGAGCCACATTCTGAGGTACTGGAGATTAAGACTTCAACATACCTTTTGAGGGGACACAATGAAACCCCTAAAAGCCCTCAATTAAGGTTTTTGCAATAATAAAGAAAGGATGAATAAGTAAGTTGCATGCTGAGAGGAACCAGACAGTGGCATAGCTCTTACTCTCTCCCTCTTTCTCTTTCTAAGGCTCCAAATTGTGGCCCATTTCTGCATTGTCTTTCATCAGCCAGCTAAAAAACAAGACTCTTTCCAGATGAAGCCCAGGATTCTTAGTATTTTTATAGAGGGCTGGAAAATACACAAAATCCAAAAGACTAAATCTTTAATGGAGTGATTTCAGGAAACCATCTCATTTGGTGCATTGTCCTGGCTCTTTAAACCCAACACACTAAGGATAGCCTGCTACTAGAATACTTTGAGTTTATGGAAATGTTCAAAATGGATGATCCCTGGGTAAGTAACCTGGTCCTGTCTCTGGGTGGGAACTCTCCCAGCCCTTTGAGCCATGCTAGAAGCCTGAGCAGACTCTGCAGCCACAAAAGAAGGTGCACTCTCCTTGTCTGGCTCACGGGGCTTCACAACTGTGTGTTTCTAGCCTCTCTTCTTTCCTTGCCTTCCTCCCTCTTTATCCAGCCAGACTTGAAGCCGTACCCCTGGGAGTGTGGAGGCTGTAGGAAACAGAAGTTTGAAGAGCAATGTCACTGACCTCTCTATGAGCACAGGGAACTCAAGGCAGCCCTGCACCAGGTGACAGAGGGTAACCTCAAAGGGAGAGCTCCACACACTTCAGTGCCCTGAGGTCCCCAGAGTATCATGCAGCGCTCAATAGAACTCTGAACTGCAGCCTTGGTGTCTGGGGAAGACGTTTAAGTCTCATTTTGGAAGCTGCAGCTGCAGACTCCCAAAGAAAGTCAAAAAACAGGGAGAAAAAGAAGGTATAAATCTTAAGAAATTAAAATCACTCGGCTCATGAGCACATATGAGTCACCTGCGGGTGACACCTAGAAGTAGTATGGGGACTTTGATTCTCTTGCACTAATGGGCAAAGACTGAAGCTGGAGAACTACCGTGTATGCCCACTGTTGGGATCGAGATTTACTCGAAGGTCAGTGTGGTCAGAAACATACGGTGACAAGCGTGTGAACTAACTGTGGCCCCTGAGGCAGAGTGGCTTGTCCAAGTCACACAGCTAATTGAGTCTAAAACTGAGAATGGAATCCACATGTCTTGGATTCCTCCAATGCTGTTCGCCGTTCCTCAGGCCACCTCTCTTCACCTGCAAAGACTTCTGCATTCTTGGAAACGAGACAGTCAAGCTTTACCTTTTAAAAGATTAAAAGGATTTTCAGAATCTTTCAGAGATGAAACCTGGTGAGCAGTGAACCATGCACTCTGAAAAAATTTACAGAGAATCCCAGAAAATTCGTCATGTTCTCTAGCCAAACCTAGAGAGTCAAACCAAGTTTTATATTTCATGTTCCAGTCCTTTCTTTCCTTTGATTTGTTCTATTAAATGGTGGATACCCTCAAAGTCTAACTTCTTTGAAAAATTAAACTGAAACTAAAAGCAAAAATTTATCTTTTGCCAAGGAGTTTTAGTGTGCCTGTCTATTAGTTGGCACTGGATATCAATTTCTTGTAATCATTAAAGGAAACAAGAAGTATATTAACTTAAGGGATGGCAGAGGTTTTTGTAAAATAAAATATCTTGGTTCATGCTCTGGGGGTTAATTTATTTAAGAATCCATTGAGGCATTTCTGGAGGAAAATGGGTTTGGTCTAGGCGTTTTTAAGATTTTTCTCTTTGACTTTGGCTTTCTGTAGTTTTGATGTGCTCTATTTAGCTGTGGACTTCTATATATCTTTCTTGGATTTGTTAGGCTTCTTGAATCTATGGATAAATATTGTTTATCAATTTTTTTTAAATCCCTAGCCATTTTCATGTGTTCAAGTGTCTCCCATTCTGCGCCTCATATTCTCTCTCTTCTCCTTCTGGGATTAAAGTTAAAAGTATGTTAGGCCTTCTAACTCTATTCTCCTATCTCTTGTTCTTTGTCTTTTTGTCCTTCCATGTTGCCTTCTGGACAATATCTTCTGACCTATTTCCTGGTTCAATAATTCTTTCTTCAGCTAAATCTGTTCCATGAATTCTCAGTTTTCACTGTTATAGTATTCCATCTTTTTTGGTCTGATTTCCTTCCTCTCGTAATTATTTCCAAGTTTGTCTTTTATTTCTTTAAACATAGTAAGTATAGTCAGACTGTAGTCTGTATCTGGTAATGGTAGTATTTGAAATCTTTGTAGGCCTATCTCTGTTCTTATTGTTTCTTTCTTACGGTGATTTGTTTTTTTAATGCCAGGTCATCTTTGTGTCTGTGTTGGTCACTGTGAATGAAAGTATTTTCAGGAGTAATGTGAGAGTATGAGGAATGTACCTTCCTCCAGAGAAGATTTGTGTAGTTTCCAGGGACATGGGGACAAAACAAGTTTAGGACTACCTTAAATCAGATTCGAAGGCTCAGGTTCCCTGTACCACCCAGGTGAATGGAAACTTGGATGCAAATCTTTGTGAAACCTGGTTAACTCTTGTCCACCTTACTCTGAAGATCTAGCCCCTTAGGGTCACAGCTTTTTTGGGGGGATTTCCTTCTCAATTCTGAACTTTGTGTATGACCTGAACTTTGATTTATGTCCACTTCACTCCACGAGGCTGTCAACACGAAAGTTAAAATTTACCTGAATTGTCAAATTCCCCAAAGCAAAATCAGCTTCTGTTCTAGCTTACTCCTTGGGGTTCCCATTTTCCATTTTAATTTTAGCCTCAAAATTCTTTACTGTCGTGTTAGGTCATCGCTGCTTTTAAGTGAGTTTTGCTCAGTATTTTTGGTTGTTTTCATCAAAGAGATGATCTCAGTAACTTAACCCACCATTCGTAGAAACTGCAAATTTGCAGGTAGACTTATGAGAGTTCTCAGGCAAAATAATACAGTGGGAGGTTTAATTTGTGATCTTTCCAGTGACATTTCCCAAAAGGGGAAATAGACAACATAGGCACTCTCTGGGTAGACACTCTGAAGATGTGGACTGAGGACACATCAGCAAGGAGGCCTGGTTCTCTAGTTCTCCAGTCACAAGCAAATGAATGAGTCCCCTCTGAGATCACGAAACATCTTAACTTGGCAGAGTCCAGCACTTTCAAGGCATCTGCTTGATTTTTTTAGCTTATGTACTAAATTCTCTGGTGAATGACAGAGCTCCTCTGACATACCTAAGTGCATACCTATACTCTATGGGCAGTTCAGAACACTTATTTCTACTGAGAGAGGAGGGAGCTGCTGGGGGCAGAGGACTCTACTCATCTAGATTCCTTGGTAAGTAATCAATGAATAAATATTTACTAAAAATCATTTGCTTAGTGCTTGCTTCTATGCTTTTTGTTATGTGGAAGCTGGAAGTATAATAAATGGACACTACCCTTAACTCAGGGGCAACCTAGGATCACAGGTTGCATGAATTGTCATATCTCCTTAGTCTCCTTTGATTTGGTACAGTTCCTCAGTTCTTCTTTGTCTTTCATGAACTTCAGATTTTTAAAGAGTCTCTCAATTTAAGTTTGTCTGAGGTTTCCTCTGATTAAATTCAAATTTTGCATTTTTGCAAAAATACCACAGAAGAAATGATGTAGACTTCTCAATGTATCACATTAGAAGGCATGTGACGTCGATTTGTCCCGTTACTATGGCTGTTAACTTTGATCACTTGGTTAAAGTAAGATCTGCCAAGTTTCTCTGCTCTTAAGTTACTATTTTTCTTTTTGTAACTAACAAGTATCTTGTGGGATTACAGTTTAATATTATGTAATTATCCTATTTCTCATTATATTTCAACCCAGTAAGTTGAGTATCCATTGATGATTCTTGACAAAAATAGTTATTACTGTGATATTTACCAAATGGTGATCATTTATTCCCATCATTTTCTACTGTTATTAGTTGGAAATCAACTCTAATGAACAGCTTTTATTTCACCCCTATTTATTTATTTATTCTTTTTTTTACATCACCATAGTCTCATGGATTCCTGTTTTACTCTATGAGTTATAATGCATTATTTTCTGTTGTGGACTGAATGTTTGCATCCCCCACCCTCAAATTCGTATGTTGAAACCCTAACCCTCAATGTGAAGATGGGGCCTTTGGGAGGTAATTAGGTTAGATGAGGTCATGAGGGTAGGGCACGCATGATGAAATTATTGCCCTAAAAGAAGAAACACCAGAAAGCTTGCTCTCCCTCTCTCTTTCCATGCACACACCAAGAGGTCACGGGAGCACACAGTGAGACGGCGGCCACGTACAAGCCAAGAATGAAACCTACCTCGCTGGCACCTTGATCTTAGACTTCAGAACTGTGAGAAATAAATTTCTGTTATTTAAACCACTCAGTCTGTGGCATTTCGTTACAGCTGCCGAAGCTAAGACACTGTCATCACTTATTTTGCTGCTCAGATTACCCCAGATTTGGCCAATGTTTCAAGTTGGCTCCTGCATCTTTTTTTACATGATCCCCACATTTATTGAGCACTTCCTTACGGCTCGTCTTCTGCTTTCCCTGCCACCACCCTGGGCCTAGCCATTTGTCCAAGGAACCCTGGTTCCTTTTCTTTGAGAATGGGTTGTGGAAATAAGGCCTGGGTACCAGGAGTGCCCACTGGTACTAAGAAATCCTTGCCTCTGGGCTCTTTCGGCAGACGGAGCTAGTAGATACGTGCATATACACACGTGGACACACACACACACACATGCCCATATCCCTATTCCTGTATCTATCCATCTGAAAATATAATAAAATTCACGAATTTTTAGTAATTAGAGTACACTGGGGTATATTGATTCTCCAATTCAACACCATAGAATTCAAGAATTCCTTCTAACCCTCTGTTTTGCCTTATTTGTGATGCCCTTTTCTGACAGCAACAAACCCAGCTCTCATTATCTGCCACTTATTCATCTACTGTATGTATTTCTTCTTTTTTTTGTTGTTGAGGTGTACTTGACATATAACATTATACTAGTTTCAGATGTACAAGACAATGATTTTATGTTTGTATACACTGAGAAATGGTCACCACAATAAGTCCAGTTACCATCTCTCACCATCAAACATGCAATACAATGTTATTAATGGCAGTCACCATGCTATACATTACTTCCCAAGACTCATTCATTTTATATCTGGAAGTCTGTACCTCTTGATCCTTCACCTACTTTTGCCACGCTCCAACCCACGTGCCCTCTGGCATCCACCAATCTTTTCTCTGTATCTGTTAGGTTTGGTTTGGTTTGGTTTGTTTGTTTTGATTTTTACATTTCATATATATGTGAAAGTAAAAATCTCACTGATAAAGTAAACAAATAGCAAAGATAGTGGATAAACCGCTTATGAAGCTGTTGTGTAGGTTAAAAGACAGAAGCAGTAAAAATAACTGTAACTACCATAAACAGTTAAGGGATACACAAAATAAAAAGATGTAAAATGTGACATCAAAAACAAAAAACATTATGGGAGGAGTAAAAACGTAGAGTTTTAGAATGAGTTCAAACTTAACTTGCTATCAACTTAAAATCGACTCTTATGTAGTTAGGCTGTTAAATGCAAGGCTCACAGTCACCACAAGTAAAAACCTTGTGGACACAGATTTCTTCATTAAATTCCGCATCAGGTACCTTGTCCATCTTTTGTTCTCGTTCTTTTCCCCCTTAACGATTTTTAAAAGCTCCTTTTATATTAGGGCTATTAGTCCTTTGTTGCTCAAATGTGTTGCAAATGTATATATTTTTCTTTTCTTTTTTTGGTCTTGCTTTACAATAGTTGGAAATATTTTTCTTTGAGAAATTAAATTCATCCACTGGTATTTATTTTCTGACAAATAAGCATAAACTTGAGCGAAGGGAAGAAGGCACTGTGCACTGCCCAGCCTTATTTTACAGTCTCCTGCCAGGGAGTAGCTGAAGGGAGCAGGACTTCATTTCCGTGTAAGCCCAATGCCTCCCTCGGTTTAGACAGAGCAACTGTCCTATAAATGGAAAAATCCACGTGCAGTAACAACTCACCAATCCACACTAACCTGGAGGAGGGCCAATCTGAGTGAAAAGGCTGAATTATGAAGCCATTCAAGAAAATGTCGCTTTACCTTCAAATAAAATAGGAACTAAAAGTGCTGACATTTACAAAGTAATAAATGCATAACTAACAAATCAAATGCAAGCAAATACAACCAGATGATCCTGCTAAAGTGCTGGGTTTTTTGGTTTGTTTTTGTTTTTTTAGTGAGGAAGATTGGCCCTGAGCTAACATCTGTTTCCAATCTTCCTCTTTTTGCTTAAGGAAGATTGTCCTTGAGCTAATGTTTATGCCAATCTTCCTCTATTTTGTATGCAGGACACTGCCACAGCACGGCTTGATGAGCAGTGTGTAGGTCCACACCCAGGATGAGAACCTGCAAACCCCAGGCCAGTGAAGCAGAACATGTGAACTTAACCACTACGCCACCAGGCCAGCCCCAATGTTGTGTGTTTTAATTGATCTTAACTAGGTTAAACATTCTCATCAACATCGTGTTATTTATGGTATTGACATATTTAGCCAGCTCTCTTTTCCACCAGTTGTTCAATTGTAAACAAGGCCAGAAAATTACTACAAATATTCAGTGAAATATTTTAATTAACAAATTAAATTAATTCATTTATATTTCATATATTCATATATGAATATATGAATTTCATATATATTCACATAACTTCATTTATATTTCACAAAGTGAAATAAATTAATGTTTTTCTACGTATGTATTTACTATATGCACTGATTAGTGATCTCTATATTTAGTTGTACTAGTTGGACTTTTCAAAGTAGCTTACTGAACATCACTTTTTACTTTTAATTATCAATAGCTTGTCGTAATGTTGTGATGGACTGACATAAACATTCATTATAATTATGATCTGGTCTTTGCACAGGTTGGTTAGGGGTTTTGTTCCCTCCATGTTGCTTAGGTGAGAGCTTGTTGTGGAAAGAGGAATGTAAAAGCATCTTTTTAAAGTAAGGCTATGACACATTCCTACCTCCTTTATTTGATGTTAACAATTAAGGGATGATTGCAAAATACATAAATAAGCATTAAGCAATTTATACTATAAAGTGGTTCAAATAGCCCTGTGCATTAGCAGGACTGTAGAGGCCAGTGTTCTGCTGAGGAGGGCAGAGGACAAGGCGAGGCCTAAAACGATCTGTGCTGTGCATGGTTGCTTTTGGAAAACACTTGAAAAGATCATTCGTGAGTAGCACATAACATCTGAACTCACAAAAACTCATTGTCTTTTAAGATCTGAGTTCAGGCAAGAAAATTTAATCTCCCATGGAAATGAATACAGCTCTCAATCCTGGGGCAATTTTAAAAAATTCTTCTTTGAACATTTTATCAGTTAAATACTTATTAACAAAAACTGTATGACAAGATCACAGAGGGCTTGATTGAGAAAAGGAGGAGAGGGCCAGCCTCAGTAGCCTAGTGGTTAAGTTTGGTGTCCTCTGCTTTGGCAGCCTGGGCTCTTGTCTGGGCACAGACCTACACCACTCATCCATCAGTGGCCATGCTGTGATGGCAGCTCACATACAAAATAGAAGAAGATTGGCAACAGATGTTGGCTCAGGGTGCAAGAGGAAGATTGGCAAAGGATGTTACCTCAGGGTGAATCTTCCTCAGGAAAGAAAAAAAAAGAAGAGGAGGAGAAACACTCTACGGTGTCTTCTTGCTTAGAGAAGGCTTCTCAATCAAGCCGTGACACTCTCAGATCCAGCAGCTCTCAACTTACACAGCAAGTTATTGTCAGGAGCACTCATTGCATCGTTTAATAACATGTTCTAGAAATCGCATTCTAGCCCCTCTGTGTTAAGGGGCCGTGTTATCATTTTGTCCCACCAAAAGCATTAGATAGGTACTCAGATAAATACTTGTTAAATTGAATGGGTAAAGAATTTTTGGGGGAAATTATTAGGGTTATAATCAGAACCTTTAGTCTAAATAAAGTTCTAATGTTCATTTACAAAACTTTCACAGATGTGATAATAATCTTAGGCATTGGTTTGGCATTTTATAATGTACAATGCACTTTCAAGTTGTTTATATCATTTGATCTTTGGTCACATAGTCCCATTTTTCCAAGTGGAAATACAAACAGAGAGAGTGGGTAGCGGGCCCAAGGCCTCACCGGGGCTGGTGACGCTAACTTTGAGCAGACTTACTTTTAATCCGGATGTTATTATTTCTCTGAATAGCTTAAAAATGTTTCGTCTCGTTTGGGCATAGGTTTACCCTATCCAAACATCAAATGTTACAAGTTGACACTCTTAAAATGCATTTTAAGACAATTTGGTCCAAAAGTAGTCCCTAAGTTGTTGTTTGAACAAAACTCTAACTTTCCGTGCGGGTACCTTTGTCAGCCAAGGTAGAACGGCTCATCAAGCTGGATTGGGTTAGCCTTTGATTTTATTAAGGAATCTCAGCACTGGCTACGTATTTGGTTGGTCTTAAAGTACTTGGCTGGAACCTCCTTCAGTCAATGACACTTTAGACCTACGTCTACTGAAGATGAATGATCTCAGGTGAAGCGATCCATCCATTCTGATTTTTTTAATGGAGGCTTTGTTCAGCATTTGAGCCAAAATGTAAGAAAGTGACGTCCTTGGGCACTGTTTTTGCTCACCGCAGACTGATCTCCCTGGGTTGCTCTTTAGCATCATGAAATTGATCTTGTTGGAAAGACACAACAAGAAGCAGCCTTATGAAATCTCTACCTCTATCTGCTGTGGGGATATTATCGAGGGCGTCGTGTGCCTTATCTTCAAGTGGTCCCTACACATAGTCCTCTGAGTAACTTCTTTCAGAACTGAGTGCTATAAAATCTTTGGTTGGCCTGAGAAACCCTTAAGTTTTCTTCTTTTGGACAAAGAAGACTCTGCAACTGACTTTTCTTTGGGGCTATGTTTTCCAGGAGGCTCAAAGCCAAATTTGTGTCCCACCTGTAGCGAATTATGTAGGACAGTAATCCTTGAGAGTGAGCATGTGTGTGTGTGTGTGTGTGTGTGTGTACTTCACTTTCATTTTATCTGATCCTAATTTTTAGTTTACTTTTTATTATTATATTTTATGTGTTACCTAAAAGCACCCTCAAATTCTTCATAGTCTCAAAGCATGGGGAAAAAGTAAACGAATAATTAAATAGCAAATTTAAAATGTTTCGACATACTCCTTTTTCTTGAAATGCCATAGGCTGAACTGTTGAAAAAGAGGTCCTAAATTGTTTGTGGAGTCAGTGGTAAATAGACATGAGGAACAGCCACAAAGCCCAAGAGTGTAAAAATACAACTTTTGTTAAGGGCAAGTGGTTCCTCGATTGGGTAGATCTAGTTACTCTTCTTTTCCCAGATTTAGGAATACCAATTAATTTCCATTCCTATTGAAGTCTAGCTTCTGAGCATAGTACTTCTAGAGTTTCAAAATTTTTAGCAACAAGACACTTGGAAGCAGGACAACGAGTGGTATTTACTGTGTGATGCCAGTGGATTTGGTTGCCAAACTCCAGTACAAGTGAACACCCAGGAAGTCTTGTGCTATTGGAAGGAGCCTCTACTGTTTTCAAGGCTTTCAGACAATTATATGTAAGTTCAAGGTCTGATGCTTTCTTTTCCGTATTGACAGGGGAAAGTCACACCCTCATTAAGGGTTTTAGTATTAGTTAAATTCATATTGCTGTTGTAAGCATATTAAACCTAATCCTCCTAGAGAAGGCTTAGAGAAAATTATGATTAAAATATTTATAGGACAAATACTCACAGACGTACTTGCTGGTTGATTAAAAAAAATTCAAGATTGCAATGATAAAGGAAAGTGGGCAAAGGGTGACCTCTTCACTAGTTACAACCTGAGGAATCATTTCCTATTCATTCACTCATTTGTTCATTCAACACATATTTATTGAGAAAATACTTTATACCAGGCATGAAAACAACGGATATACAAACCAATATCTTATAAGACCAAACTCCCAAGGAAGATGTTAGTAGCCTGTGGTTTTCTACAAAACAGATATACTTTCATAAAAGTTTTACATCCAAATGAGAATGTCTCTAATGAGACTGGGCATTGGATTAGGCAACTCTTAGTTATTCATTGGGTGATTTGTCAGATTCCTTGTAACTTTTGTTTTTCTTCCTGCTGATAGACCAAAATAAAATTTTTTCTTATTAAAAGACGGATAAGTGCCCAATGTAAAATATTGAAAAAATAAAGAAGAAAATGAACATTACCCACAATCCTACCTCCCCTTATATAAATGTTGCTGATATTCTGCTGTTACTTTCTAATATTTTATGTATTTACATATTTTGTTCATTGAGAGAAATTTTGTCTTGCTTTTTTCTCTGAGAATTATTTTCTGAACATTTCCTATGTTATTAAAAATTCCTTGAAGAATGCTTCTAATGCTCCTACAGAATCAATATTCTATCAAATGATTGTACCATAATTAATTTGAGTGATGAATATTTAGATTGCTTCATTCTTCACTACTGTTAAAAACACTGTATTACACTTTAAAAGTTATTTCAACATCTGATTTCCCGTAAACAATATGTAAATGAATGGCAGTGGCATTTGATATAATAAATGTTGAATTCAGGCATCTTCCTTTTTACCTACACCAAAAACTTTGATTCCTGACTGGATAAATATTTTGTGGATTAAAAACTCTTAATTTTCTGAAAAGTTTCCTTGATATTATTATATAATTTATTAATCAACATTCATTTGTGAATGGAGAAAGCAGTATTTCTAACAAGCATAACATCATCTCTCTCTTAAATATTTGGCACTTCTAGGCCTCACAAGGCATGAGCATTTGGAGATCGTGATTGAGGTGAGAAACCAGCAGTGTGGATCTAAGTTATTTTTATCATTTTTGCTTGAAGCTTTTCCTTTCCCCTAAGCTGGTCACTTCCTTATTTTCTATTTTTCTTATGATGAAATGCACCCCTATAATTTAACATGATAAAGCTTAAGATTAAAAAGTATCGTTCATAAGACAAATTTGCAACATAAGGAGGTAAAGTAGGCTTATGGATAGGAAGCAGAACTGTATCATTGTTGTTGACCACGTGTGAACCTGGATAAGTCACAACCCTGTGGGGCCAAAGGACTTCTAAGGTCTTCCTCAGGGGCTTGTAAAGTGGTCCTTCTGGCTTCTAAGAGAATAGATGGACCGAGGGGGAAACTTTAAAAGAAAGACTTTGCTTATACTGAGGGAACACAGTATGACTATTTTGTTATAAACAGAATAAATCATTATAATTTTTAATACTTGGAAGAACTGTGATGTAATAGCAAGTGCATGCCAAATTCTATTTTACCTAAAATTCACTCTTCCCAAAGGCCATTGTCGTGTCAGGATCACACAACTGAGCCAAGTGAAGATTTGGCAAATTCTGTTTATTCTCACTTGTATAAAAGCATATCACATTCGTCAGGCCCTAAGTGGATAGTTTCTTGCTTAAACAACATGGTTAGCTTTTCTTCAACTTACCAAAGTAAGCAGATAGTTCTTAGAGCAGTATTTTGCTGTTACTTCAATACAGTAATAGATGATTGTGTGAATGAGTTAATCCATTCTACAGGCTCTCGTACAGCTGCCAAGATAAATCCAATATTGAGAGAGAGTATCTTACCAGCTTAAAACAGAGGCAGCTAGAACAGGCAGATGGTGAGCATGGCGCTCCTACTTTCTCAAACACTTTCAATGTTCAATTGCAAGAGGAGTTTGAGTTCTATCGTATGAGTCTTCCCCATACTAATTTATGAAGCAGACATAAATAGTAGAATGCTAGGTGTCCAAATAGGATGGAAGATAGTGCAATATGGTGACAAGTCCATAGATTCTGGAATCAGAAAGATCTGAGTTTAAATTCTGAGTATTTGACCTTGAACAACATCAAATGCGGATAATAATAGCTTTGAATAATTCTTGTGAAGAATATATGAACTAATGTATGTAATATATCCAATACAGAACCCATTTATAATAAATGCTCAATAAAATGAGGTCTATTATTATTTTTTAATAACATATGTGTGTCTATATATATATATATATGTATATATATTGCATTATTTAATAAAAATCACTCTACTGGTCAAGGCAGTGTCTTTTACCTGGCTTTAGTGACTCCATGCAGATATTCCAGAGGGGAATGACTTGCAAAAATTGTGTCTCATGTGAATCGAAAGCCTGCAAACTCTCCAAAGCAAAGATTTCTACATTAGTTGTGAAATAGATGTTTAAACAGAAGCTGTTAGCAGAGCAGCTGTTCAGTAACAAAAATTGATCTATTTGTCACTAAGGACAGCAATTGTAAGTGACATGCCTTCACCCCAAGGATGGATTTACCCTCCTCTAGTTTCTTGTAGACCACTCAGAGATTGCATGTTATCTTTTCCATTAAACCAACTCTAAAAGAGAAATTACTATTTAGTAATTAACTAGGAAGCAGGATCTGGGGCTTCTGCTCTTGAACAGTAAATTAGTTGGGGCGCAGAGGGACATTTGGAGGAACACAGCCTCCAAAGAGCCCTCCTGATTGAAGCAGGGCTGTCTGGTCCTGCTGGACACCTTTCCAGCTCTGAGCCTCATGCCATACTGGGAGCTGTGGATACATAGGTGTGGACAACAGATTTTCTTCTCTGGGGACTATAAATGTTTATCAGGAGCCAGAAAGCACATTTCCAATGTTTAAATCAACGAGTCTCTACTACGCCTGCATCTAAGAATTTCCTGGAGAGGTTTTAAAAACACCAACGATTGGACTCCCGTACCAGACCAAATAAATCAGAACCTCTTGGGAGGCAGGACCCAAGTAGGGCATATTTTGGTTTAGGCCAGTGGATTTCAAACTATAGCATGCATCAGAATCACCCTGAGGGCTTGTTAAAACACAGGTGGCTACCCGACTCCCAACAGGGCTTCTGCGTAGTACTGTGCAGGTGCTCTAAAAATATTTGCTGAATAAATAGTGTCACATTCACATTTGAAAAGAACAAACGTCTAGAACAGAGTTGATTAACTGGTGTCCATGGATGGGCTTGGTGGTCCTTGACCTCCTGAAATTGTCTGCAGTATTTCGTGAGTACGTGCATATGTGCATTCAGAGGACAAGTCCTCACTTTCATCAGATTCTTAAGGGGCAGAGGGCAGCCCTTGACCTAGAAATGTCATAAGTCCTTCTCATGGGAATTAAATGTTGTTTTTCTTTAGGTTTTTGTCTTCATGATTAGAGTGAAGGAAAAAAAGTAATATTTTGTTTTCTCAAAAAATAAATTTCAGTATTGACAAGTACAAAAAACATTTCATCTTGTTAAAAATAGTAAACCAGCCACTAAAGACACTAGCCTCTGCATCTAAGAGCCTTTTTGCCCATCATTTGAGGAATGCATCTATGCCTGTTTCACTTTGAGTAGAATTTATTGCAGATTGAAAAATAGAGGGTAAGACTATTGCCTCTCCAGGACAGGGACCTTGTCTTGCCATCTTTGTCCCTCTAGATCCTGCTGAGGAGAGGCAAACAATGATTGGTTGAAAGTGGAATTATATTGATAATACACATTACTCAATTCTGAAAAAGCCTACAAGAAATTTTTAATAAAATGTCTCATAGTACTCTGTAGCTGTGAGTTGGAAAATTTTTTTGATTACTTTTGGATATGTGTTTTATTTTTTCCTTCCTCCCAGCCAATTCTTGTCTTTCAAGGCTCCAAGATTCACCTTCTCCAAGAGAAAATCTTCTTGCTAAATGCACTCCCCTCCAACAACTGTGCAACAATTACTATTATTTTTTAAATTTTAGATTTTATTTTTTGTAATGTTTGGCTCTTATAAACTAAAACCTTCACTATATTACTGTGTTGGATACATACATTAGTGTTACACTGTTACCTCATACGAAATAGAATAGTATTATAATTACAATTAAGAACAGTGTAGTGGTTCTCGGGAGAGGAGCTCCTGGCCAATGGCCATCACCTCGAATGAGGTTATTTCTTTCTATGCCAAATACTTCTCAAATTCATATACAACTTACTTTACAGAAATTGACTCCTGAGCGCTCTGTTCCACAGAGGGTCCGAGGAAAGCTCTATGGATTAGTGTTCATGCAACAGCAACTGTTCACCAGGATGCCGAGAAATACAGCGGGAATCTGCGCCTCTGACAGCTCACTCTCTTTCTCCCTCTCTCTCTCTGTATAGATGTGTGGAAGGTAACGGCCTTTCAGACTTTAAATTCATGCACAATTTTTTCCACAAAAGGGACCGTTCTCTACCTAGAGTTTGGTGATTTCTTTTAAAACTTTACATTGCATCATAAACATTTTTCTATGTAAACAAAGATATACCTTTTCCTTTTGAAAGACTGCAGAATATTCTGCTGTATGGATACCTAATACTCGTTTGCTTTTTTTTTTTAAAGATTTTATTTTTTTCCTTTTTCTCCCCAAAGCCCCCCAGTACATAGTTGTATATTCTTCGTTGTGGGACCTTCTAGTTGTGGCATGCGGGACGCTGCCTCAGCGTGGTTTGATGAGCAGTGCCATGCCCGCACCCAGGATTCGAACTGACGAAACACTGGGCCGCCTGCAGCGGAGCATGCAAACTTAACCACTCGGCCACAGGGCCAGCCCCTTGTTTGCTTTTTTTTAACCAAGTCCCTATTTATGAACATTTAGGTTGTTTCTAATTTTCCCCTGCAATACACATGGCAATGAACATCCGTGTAAGTACAGCTTTATGCCCTTGTCTTTCTGGGGGTGAGGGTACCTATCGTCATGGTTTTCCTCTCTCCAGCCCTAGCAGTCAAAAGTCCTGGCTCTGATCCATGTCTGTCATCTAGCAGCCCTAGAAACTTGGGATGATTACTTAAATTCTCCCATTTTTGTGTGAAATGGAAATACCAATCACTTCTCTGCCTCTCTCACGTAGTTGACATGGAGAGGCAATAACAGACGTGAACAGGCTTTGCAAACTGTATTTCGTCAGTGTTTTGTATATTCTTTCTGATACACCGCATGCACAATTTTTGTTCATGCTGCCCAGTTTTACCCTGTGCATACAGTAAATGCTCGTTGAATGAAAGACCGTGAATGGACTCTACCAGCATTTCTAAAATGGTGGCCTGTGCATCGTCTGCCAACAAGTCACCTGGGGCACTAGTTAAAAAGGCAGATTCCCAGAACCCCCTCCCTGACCTAGTGAATTAGAATCTGTGTATAAGCAGAGGGTGGGAGTGGAGAGGCCCTGGATTCTGACTTTTCTCAAACTTCCCCAAGTGATTTCGATGCAGATGAAAATCTGAGGACCACTGGACTAGGCAGACATTGGCATTGTCAGTCTTCATTTAAAACTCCACCTCCTTGGGTAGAGGAGAAGCACGTTCCATACAGGAACATGTCCCCTCTACATTTTACTGACTTGAATCCCATCACAGGGTCCTTAGAGACCCATCTCAGAGTGGACATACCACCCAAACAGACAGGAAATTTCTCGCAAATCAATTTCCCAAGAGGGGCTCCAGTTTTCTTATCCTGGTTTGGGGTTGTGTGGACGTCCAGATTGGGCTGAATAAAATACTACCTGCCATGACTGCTAACAATCACACAGAATGCGGCTGTGCAAAATGTCCCTGTGAAAATAGAAAACTAGGCCAGCCCTTTCTGGGTCATGGAGGCCATGAATAATGCACAGAGAAGGCATTTTCTTTTCATGGAGGTCTTCCTGTGCTGGTATCTACGACCACTTTAGAAAGTAGAAAATGCAGGGAAAATAGGAAGGGGCAGACTCTGAAAATGTATCAAGCAAAAAAATACCAAGCAAAGTTCAACAATTTAGACATTGCTTCCTTACATAGTGTATCATATGGTTCTGTGAGACAATGATGAATAAGATGATTTCTCCAAAGAGCGGGCAATAAAATGAGCTCACATTGGGAGAGCAAGCTTGGTGTCAGGGCTGTGTTAAGCGTTTTACATACATTGTCTTATTAAATCTCATTAATTTGCTGATCATTACAAAATTTTTAATAAAATTAAATGTAGAACAAAGTTAAGAAAATATGAGCAAGTTCTCCAGATGCTTGGAGCCAACAAGTGAAGCCAGAAATCCTGGTTTGTCCTCGACGTTACTAGCTTCAGCGTCTATGACGTATTTGCCCGACAAATTTATCGGACGAGGTTACAGTTTGGTGAGCCACCTGGTGAAATGACTTAGGGAAGTGCAAGGAAGTCCTCTTGGGAAAGAAAAACAAACATGTTTGGAACATCTAGTGCTATTTGATATGTTCACCTGTGACGCTGAGGACAGACCTGCGAGCATTCCCATCAGAACTGTGGAGAACAGATGTCAATCAGTAACATTCGCAAATTCTCCCGTTTGCATAATAGATAATATAAGGTATCTTGCAGAAAATGGGTTCCTTGTCTCAAAGGAGCCAACAGCTTATTACGGAGGAGAGAGTATAAATCCCCACATATTTCTGTTTATAGATTTGTATGTTACCCATAAAAAGCAGCCTGAGGGGGCTGGCCCCGTGGCCGAGTGGTTAAGTTCGCGCGCTCCGCTGCTGGCGGCCCAGTGTTTCGTCAGTTCGAATCCTGGGCGCGGGCATGGCACTGCTCATCAAACCACGCTGAGGCAGCGTCCCGCATGCCACAACTAGAAGGTCCCACAACGAAGAATATACAACTATGCACTGGGGGGCTTTGGGAAGAAAAAGGAAAAAAATAAAATCTTTAAAAAAAAAGACAGCCTGAGCCTTACAGAGTGGGAGTAGGAATCAAGAGATGCAAAACAAAGGGAATGAGGCCCATGGAACCCATTGGAAGGTCCTCTCCTTTGAGGGGCTCCAGCCTAAGGGGAGGGCCAGTGTCGACTGAAATAGAGTCTGGGTAAAGGTTAATTAAAGGAGTTTATTTGATAATCAAAGTGAGCAATTCGAATCCCAGTCCAACAGAGTGTTCTGAGGAACTGGTCCCAGGTCTACAGATCTGAGCACAGTTCATATCCCTTTTAACAAAGCAGTGTCTGTGCAGGAAAGGGCATACACAGCTAGCATTCGTATACTTCGAGGATATCAAGAACAAGACCTTTTCAGTTATTCATCAAACAAGGCTTGGAGGGTTGGTGTTATCCATGTGTGGAGGGAGGCAAGGACCAAAGTTGTTACTGTTCCCCTCAGTCTCTAAGAAATGTGCTGGAAAATGTGGGAGTGAGGCCCCTTTATCTCTTCCTGTTGTGTGTCTGTCCAGCTGGCATCTTCAGTCATGAGGTGTGGGGTTGCAAGGTCATTTTGGCACAGGCTTAGGAGGCCTGCACAGCTGCTTCAAGTACAGCGTGGATTTTATTGTACCGACTTTAGCCTATGCACCTTGCTTGCAAGATTCACTGTTAAACCAGGGAGAGGGGTCCCAGTTTCACTCACATTAGGCATAAAGGGAGGAGTCTTGGAAAGTATCCAAGGTCCCCTCCACTGGGAGGAGCACAAGAGAAGGAGGAGGAAGTTACTTTCCTGGTCTTGCCCAGATCACATTGCATTTAACCAGATCTGTCTCTGGGGGTTCGACCACGTCTGGATGTCCATGTCTCCTCTCTGCACCCCAGGCCCCTCAGACCCCTCTTCCTGCTTCCTCTTCCTGAATCTGTGTGACCCAGCTGTGGCTCCTTCAACGTCAGAGACTGTCAGAGGCACCAGCGAGGTGTAGGGTTCCCTGCCTCCCAGAATCCAATTCCACTTCATTCCCAACTCTGACCCTCCCAGGAGGTCTGAGACTGCCCAGGGGACTGCTGTGCATTGTTGTGCTCTTGGGAGTCAGCTGGTCCCACTTTTCAGTGGCTTCTAGTAATTGGGCAAGTGCTTGATCCCAGCAGTGACCGGGGAGCACCCCTGCCTCTTCATAATAATGGTGAGAACAACAGGAGGAACGTTATTGCCTAGCTCCCATATTCCAGGCGGTAGGCTGAGTGATTCATGACAAGGACTGCGGTATCGGGAGAGGCAAGGGTCTGTCACGTGGTCAACTCTTTGCGGACACTTGCTGCTTATGGTAATTGCTCCTTCAGTCCCTTCTCAGCTGCTCCTGCTGTGCCCCTCAGCTCTTGGGCAGCCAGATCTGCAAAGCTCTCTCCTGTCCCGCTGCATCACCCCAAGGCGTCTCCTGGTCCACTGACCCCTGGTCCACTGACCCACTCAGCCTTCAGGAGTGAGAGAAAATCCAAACCCCTCCTTATGACCTCCTCCGTTCTTCTCAGCTCTGTGTTTTGGCATAAACATTAGTGAGTTCTCCCAGTACTGCTCCTGATATGTGAGATGGAGCAGAAGTCCCTCACCCTAGAATGTGCCAGTTTGGCATATGGATTATTTTGAGCTGAAGGCAGTTAAGACCCTGCAGACTCAAGAAAAGCTTTTTTGCCTCTCCCTTAACTGCCTCAAAGAATTTAGACAGGGGACCCGTGCCAGGAAGGGAGCTATTACCAGAGATCACTTTTTATAACAGAAAGACTTGTCCACATGGCAGGGCAAACATCTGTTACTCTGCTGTCGATTCCTGCACCAGGAAGAGGAAGATGACTAATTATCTGGAAACTCTTATTAATGGAGAAGGCAAGGATCTAAATCGACATAACAACCACACCCTTGTTTCCTGTGCTTTGCCTGATAACCTCCCATAGCTGCCCCCCACCCCCAGCCCCATCTTCCTCTGTCTTTAGCTGGAGATGGTATTTAAGGTGATGACTTGGACTATTTTGGAAAGTTACTCAGTTTTCCTGGATTGTCTCCCATGCATACAGGAGGTATACATGCTATTAAACGGCTGTTTGTTTTTCTTCTGTTAATCTGTCTTTTGATTACAGGGGGGTCTCAGCCAAAAATCTAGAAGGGTAGAGGGAAAATTGTTTTCCTCCTCTACAAGGGTAATCAGATATCCACAGTTGATGAGGAATGCCCCCAGTCAACATATAGGAAATGATATATGTAGGAAATAATCATTTTGCAACACTTAATCCAATCATTGATTCAGGCAGGGAACTGGTGATGACCCCCTTGGAAGAATGATTGATGGAGAAATGGACACTTGAATGGGGCCACACTCACACCACAGAGATTGGTCCTGGTTGCCATGGAGGGAAGAGGTTACCCCATCCCAGTGGTCTCTCTCAGCATCCCGCTGGTGGACAACTAGATATGGAGAGCCCTCGATGAGATGCAATATGTAGCCAAAAAGTTTAAATCTCACTGAGCCTTTATATCTAATTTCCATTTTACAGGGAAAAGGTAAATGGCCACAAGGAAACGATCAGATAAGTCCAGAATTTGGAGTATTTTCTTCATTGTGAGCCATTCTCTTGAGCAAGACAGTGTCATTAAAATGTGCCTTGCCAGATTGAAAGGGAGCAGAAGAACTAGCAATCCCATACACTGCGTGGTCTCAGGCTGGATCACGTTTTGGAGTTATATATGATTTCAGGGACATTTAAATATGGACTGATTATTAGATAATATTAAAGATTTTAAAACAATGTTTTTAAGTGAGAAAAGTTTATTTTAGCTATACAAGTAACCCCTGCTTTTCGAAAGTTCGCTTTAAGCCACTTCGCTTTTTTTTTTTTTTTTTAAGATTTTTTTATTTTTTCCTTTTTCTCCCCAAAGCCCCCCGGTACATAGCTGTGTATTCTTCGTTGTGGGTTCTTCTAGTTGTGGTATGTGGGACGCTGCCTCAGCGTGGTCTGAAGAGCAGTGTCATGTCCGCGCCCAGGATTCGAACTAACGAAACACTGGGCCGCCTGCAGCCGAGCGCGCGAACTTAACCACTCGGCCACGGGGCCAGCCCCTAAGCCACTTCACTTTTACAAAAGACCTACATTAGTACTTGTTTTCGCTAACTGAAAGAAATCCGAAGAGGATTTTGGCTTTTATGTAAAAAAGGCGAAGAGTGAAAGTAGCATTCCTGTTGGTCTGGCCACACGCGAGCCCAACAGAGGCGGACTCCCCGGGCGCTGCGCTCAGCATCTCAGCACCTCAGCATCCGCCGCCACCACGGTGAACCGTCTATGAGCATCTGTGCTCTACCCTGATTTATTTTGTGCATCTGTTAACAAGACACGTTCTGAGGTAATTACTCCTTCGCTTCATGCCATTTCAGCTTACAATAAAGTTTTCATAGGAACGCTCTGCTTTCAGGTAGTGGGGGAATCCCGTGTAGGAAAATGCTTTCATTTTTTAAAGATGCAACTAATGGACAGGGTGGAATGTCTTGATGTCCAGGAAATTACTTTAAAACAATCCCACACAAAAATAAATGCCCAGACATCTTCTGGGAGTAGAGAAGGAAAAATAATTGTCCAGTTATGGGAGGTTCTCAGGCAAAGAGCAGAGTTATGTCAATGTAAGTCCTTGCCTGCCCCACTGATAAGGGTTTCTAGAGATTTGTCATCCCGTTCCTGCAGGTATGGAGAGGGAGACACCCTTGCAAATGAAGATTTCCCTTGTAAATATCAATGTCTCTTACAAAAGGGTAACTTCTACTCGGTTTTCAGAGCTTCTCCTGTGTGTGTTGTTTCTTTAAAATAACCAGCTCAAGATAATCTTTATGCCAAAGAAAAGCATATTTTGGGCTGGCATGTTCTGCTCCCCTTTGCAGGCAATTAGAAAACGCATTTCCACTGAGTGAATTACTTTCTATAATAGAATATTTCATTGCATTATATTACAAAGTTGTCGTATCTCTGAGGATTTGTAATTGCTCAGCCTAAACCCTGAGTCTGCGTTGGCTGTGCTACCCCAGGCAGCAGTAACCGCCCACAGTGCCACGGACAGAAAAATCTGGGAGCATCAGTTTGCTAGGGTAATAAACTAGTGGGCGTAAACAACAGAAATTTATTCTTTCATAGCTCTGGAGGCTAGAATTCATGAGGAAGGTGTCGGCAGGGTTGGTTCTTTCTGAGGGCTGTGAGAGAGAATCTGTTCCTGGCCTCTCCCCTAGCTTCCGGTGGCTTACCAGCAATCTTTGGTGTTCCCTAATTTGCAGAAGCAACACCTCAATTTATGCCTTCATCTTCACAAATTTCCCCTCTTTAAAAGGACACCAGTCATGTTGGATTCAAGCCCCCTCTAGTGACCTTATTTTATCTTGATTATCTCTGGAAAGATCCTATCTCCAAATAAGGTCACATTCTGAGGTACTAGGGGTGGGGACTTCAACATATGAATTTCAGGAGGAAAGGGTCCAATTCAACGCTTAACAGTGGGGAGGAGCAAAGTCTGTCATTGGGGTATCACACTACGGTCCTGAGAAGCCTCGGGATTCAGAGACAACACACTCCAGAGCAGTGACCTGGAGGATGGCCAGTGGACAGGGTGCCACCTCCACTGCCCTTGATGAGAGCAGCGCTGTTTCCACCTCTTCAGGTATCGAAGCTCACGTGAGATTTCCTGAAAAGGAAAAAATTGTCAGGAAGGGGGAAGGGGGAATTGTTTTTCAGTGGGTACAGGGTTTCAGTTTTGCAAGATGAGAAAGTTCTGGAGATCTGTTGCAAAACTGTGTGCCTATAGTTAACACCACTGTACACTTAAAAATGGTTCAGATGGTACATTTTATGTTATGTGCTTTTTACCACAATTTTTTTAAAAAGAGACATTTTTCAAAAAACCATGCTCCATATAAAGCCCTTCAGCCTGTGCCAACTGTACTCGGTGACAGCAACAATGACACAGGAAAAGCAAGCCCCAACCACATCCTGTCCCTCAGGAGATCTCCACATTTTCTTCTGGCCCTAAAATTCCAAGAACCTATGAGAACTAATTGTCCTGTTTTACAAAGTTATTTTTCCTTTGCCTCCTGAGAGTAAATCTGATTTTCTTAAGAAATGTCTTGATTTATAAAAGGGTTTTTTGTTCTCTGCAGTCACAGGCACAACCTGAAACCTGCAAACTTCAGTCTAGCTTCTTTCTATATATTGTTGTTATGGATGCCTTTGGATATACAAAGAAGATAAAATAATACTACGATTCAATGACTGTATTTCGTTAGAAATTAGAAATCAAAACATAGGATATAAATACTGCCTCCTAAACTTTCTTGTTAAAACTTATTACAGTACACAAGAGGGCGCTATATTAACATGTAATAGGATGCCCCACAAAAAGCCTGACATCTAAGTTGGCTTTAGTATATAATTTAACCTAAAATAAATTTTAGCCATTGATTTTGCAGAGCTGAGAATTGGCAATATTTACTACTTGAAGAGTCTTTCATATTCCACATGGAATTTAATCTCTCTTTATAGCTGAGACTCCAAAAGTTTCTTTGAATCCTCCCAACACACACACACGCACCCACACACTCACACAGACACACATACACAAGTGCCTGGCAAATATATGCACACAGCTCTCTCTTGATCTGAAGTAGCAATGAGGTCGCATATCATCCAGCATTTTTCTTACCCATGTAATTGTTATATTAAGTAATTAGAAGCAGTTGTCAAAATAAATTAGCACACTCCATTGGTGATGCAGCCCATCCTGAAAAATCTTATTCACTTACACGGTTGCTTATTTGAATCTATAAGGGAATTATGTGTTGTCCTGAAAGCGTGGTTCATTCTGACAGCTTCTTCCTCCTAACTTTACACTTCCCTACCCCACAAGAGTTATTTATAGCAACTATCGGGTCAAATCAGCAAAATTTTCAGGAGAGGGCAGAAATAGCCGGAAACGTTCATATCCTCATTTAAAATTTGCCCAGTAAATGTGCAAAGTATAAAGATTTGAATTTACATAGAGGAAAAAATCAGGCAGCTATAATTAGACTCCAAGGGAAAAAAGTGCTCACATTTCTAAATCTCATTCTACAGACTGGGTATTCAACTAACAATTGTGCAGAGATAACCGGAAATGTTCCTAAGTCTCTCCCCACCCCATTACACTACACTAAGTTTAAAACAGTGTGGGGTCTGGGGATAGATGGATGTGGGCCTAAATCCCAGACTCTGAGGCTTGGTTTTCTCACCTCTAATATGGGATCAATATTCTCCACATATTTGGTATATGATGACCTTTTAAATAAGATAATGTTTATACATTGTGAAGGGCAAATAATATTTATAAAGTGTCAGATAGTCTTCCCCTTTCCTTTTTTTTTTTTCTCTTTTTTCCTTCTTCTCTCCTCTCTCCTTCTTTCTCCCTTCCTAAATTCTCTAATTTCAAAAGGTGTCAGGCTTCAAAGAATGGCAAGCTTTATATCTTTCTCTTACAACCCTGTTTAATATTCGCTTGTTTTTATTTCAACCTCTCTTTGCCCCCTCCCTGGCCACCGCACTGCCCACCCCCATGTTTACACATTCACATGGGGAGAGCCTTGGGGCTACACTCCAAGCACTGTGCATAGTGTCTGGTGCAGACCAAATGAATCCAACATGCTTCAAGGTGTGTTTCAAAGGTCAGAGTCTTTTCCCATCGTGGTTAATTTCAGCTCCACTGAGTGTGAAATGGTCAACTAGCGTCAATTGCCTTAGGTAGGGTATTTAGCGGTAGGCAATAGAATCCACTCCACTAGTGTAAGCTGGAGATCTTTTTATGGGATAGAGGCAGATCACAGAACTGTTGGAGTGACTGCAGAAACGGGCTGAGCCTCCAGGAGCTGCTGCCTCTTCCGCGATAGGAAGCTGTCAGATCAGAAAGCCACTGCTACAGCTGCCGACACACACATGCCGCCTCTGCCACGATCTCTACTGGCAAAATGGATGCCCCAAAGGCTGCCTTTCCCTCTCCACACCTCAGTTATGAATGAGAGCCTCTCTGAAGGGCGGAACCTGAGTTACACCTGGAGCTCTCTTTAGGAGAGACCGCAGAATGTAGTTAGTTTTACAGCACAGGCAGCACAACGGAATGGTGTTGGGGAAGATTTTAAATGAGCCAATCCAGAGAATCTCTACATTCTTTGCTTTCCATTTGGTTTATTTTCACATAATTATCAGTGCTTCTATATACTTTGTTAAACACACATCAGTGTTCTTCTAACATTACTGCTGAGGAAGATGGAATACGCAGCGATTCAAAATGTGACTGTTTTTAGGTCTGCCTATTTTGAAACTATGGCTCTTGAATATTTTTGTAAGTAACCAAGTTCAGTATTATCATATTACCTCTTTCTCTAAACAGGACTCTACGTCATACCTATGTAGATTAAATACAGAAGTTCAAACACTGAGGAAGAGATTGGCCAGTGGGTTAATGTTTTCAATTATCCTTTTTTTTCCAGAGTTATTTGTTTAACCTCTGAAAAAGAGCTGGAAAGCTATAGCCTCTAGTACCTCAAATTTTAAAATTTGCCTGAAATTTCTTTTTATCCTAGGATAATTCAAAATACCCTATAAGCAGGAACATCATCGAATAAGAATCGCTACAATTCTCTCCCTGAGAGGACTATTGAACAATTCCTCAGTGCCTGCTTGACCTCTACTGTGCCCATTATGTCAGTCTGTGACCTTTGAGAAAGCTACAGAAGACATTCCCAATTGAGAAATATTGTCAGCATGCCCAAGAGGAAAACTAGAGTAAATATGGGTTCCTTTTGATATGTTAAATAATTTACCATATCTTGGCCTTACAGATCTGACTTCTGCTCCATAATTTCCATTATAATATTACAGATCAGAGGTAATATTGGGTTTGCAGGGCACAGTGAGCTTGAAAATTATTAAAATGGCTCAAATTTCTGCTCCTGAAACTCCTTCCTAATCCCCCTTCTTTCTTCCTTTTAAACAAAGCAAATATTTTAGAGCCTTTATAATGCTTCAAAGCATTGTTCTGGGCTCTTTATATACATTGCCAATTTAACTCTGATTTGGACACTGTAAGTAGTCCAAATCAATGACAACAGAAAACAAACAAGTTTGTTTGTTTGTTTGGTTTTTGCAGGGGAAGATTAGCCCTAAGCCAAACATCTGTTGCCAATCTTCTTCTCCTCTTTCTTCCTCTCTCCCGCCACCCAACCCCACAAAGCCCCAGCACACAGTTGCGTAAAGTTGTAAGTTCTTCTGGTTCTTCCACGTGAGCCGCTGCTGCAGCATGGTTACTGACAGACAAGTGGAGCCGTTCGACGCCAAGGAGCCAAACTCGAGCCACGGAAACAGAGCTCATGGAACTTTAACCACTAGGCCATCAGGGCTGCCTGTCTAGAAAAAACAGTTTTGACACCACCCAAGATAATAATGATGAATCCAAATATTTAAATCAGAACAATGAACAGATGTGACTTTGGCTAAGCGACAACATCATGGACTCTCATATGATAAATATGAGTATTAACAGTATGAGTACAGGCATTATGGTTTTCTGCATAGAAAACCAAAGAAAACCTATATGAAACTTATGAGATCTAGGCACAGAGTTCAGCAAGATTGTTGGATATAAGAACAATATACAAAATTCAATTGCGTTGTTATATGTCTGCAACAGAGAGAAAATGTAATTTTAAAATGTATGGAACTTAGAAATAAACAATAAAATATGTGCATGTCTTGTGAAGAAAATCATAAACTTTGCTGAAGGATATTAAAGAAGACCTAAATAAGTAGAGAGAAGTTTATGTTTAGGTAATCAAAATATAATGCTTCTCTCAGGTTATAACTTCAATATAATCCCAATAAAAATGCCAGCAAAATTTGGTAGAACTTGAAAGTTCACCCTAAAATCTACATGGAGAAACGAAGGGTGAAAAATACCAAAAACAGTGCTGGATAAGATCAAGACATACCTTACCAGATATCAACTATTACAAAACTGTAATAATTAAGACAATATGACAAGAAAGGACAAATGGAAGAGAAGAGAGAGCTCAGAAGCAGATCCGTACATATTTGGTTATTGGTTCTGTGGCAGAGGTGGCAATAGTGATCAGTCGGGTTCAGGAGTGCTAGGACAATTGGTTATCCACATGGAAAACCATGAAATTGGATCCTTACATCACGCCATATACAGATATCATCTCTAGGTGAATCAAAGAGCTGCATTTAAAAATAAAACTTTAAACATTTAATAAGAAAGTGTCTTTGTGTAATAAGGGTTTTCTTAACCAAGATGCAAAATGTACATACCGTAAAGGAAAGGATGATAAATTTGTCAGCATCAAAATTAGTGACATCTGCTTGACAAAAGACTAAACGAAGTGAAAACATAGGCTACAAACTGGAGGGGAAAATTTGCAATGTGTATAGCTGACAAATCAATAAGAAAAAGCACAAACTGATAACAAAAGACATGAAGAGGACATTAAAAGGAAACCATGATGTATAGCTAACAAACCATCACTTTTCAAAATATGTAAAGAGCTTTTATAAATCATTCATTTCTATGGTTTCATCAAACAAGACACAGAAAGCACAAACCATGAATAAAAGGATTGGTAGATTTGATTACATTAGATTTGACTATTGCATATCAACAGACACAATAAATAAAGCAAAATGACAGGCTACAAACTGAGAGATACATAATAATACGTAACTGACAGAGTACTGAGTTTGGAGACAGTATGGAGCAAGGAGAGCTCTCTGTTACTTGCTGAGCATTTCCAAATTGGTTTCACTTTGAAGATCAACTTGACAATGTCTAATAAAAGTGAAGATGCTTATACTCTTCAACCTAGCAATTTCTAGTCTTCAGAGAAACTCCTAGAATTGTGCACAAGAGGATACGTACAAGAATATTATTGCAGCATTGTTTATAACAGTGAAAAAAAACTTTAAAACAATCCAGTCAGGGGCCAGCCTAGTGGCATAGTGGTTAAGTTCGCATACTCTGCTTTGGTGGCCCGGGGTTTGCAGATTTGGATCCCGGGCATGGCCCTACACCCCACTCATCAAGCCAGGCTATGGCGGTGACCCACATACAAAATAGAGGAAGATTGGCACAGATGTTAGCTCAGCGACAATCTTCCTCACCAAAAAATATAAATAAATAATCCAGTTCAGCAATTGGGGAATAAATAAATAAATTGTGGCATATTTATACACTTAACACTATAGAGCAATGAAAATGAATAAACTAGACCTTCATGTGTCAGCGTGGATGCTCCTCAAAAGAAAATAGATAAACTTCAAAAGAAAGTATAAAAGCAAATTGAAGGATATATATAATTTGATATCATTTTATGAAGCTTAAAATCTTATTCATTTCTTTTAGGCTAACTACGTATATATGTAATAAAGGTATAAAATATACATGGGAAAGATACAGAGCAGATTCAAGATGGTAGTTACCTATGGGGAACATAGTTTTGGGGTGGGGACGAGGAGCAGAGAGTAGCTAACAGAGGGCTCCAATTACATTGGTAACATTGGATTTCTCATGCTGGATGATGGATATATGGACATTTATTCTATTATTCTCTACATCTTTGTGATGTATCTGAAGTGTTTCATTATTAAAAATCAATTAATCAAACAAAAAAACTAAAAGATGGCGGTAATGAAGAGGTGGTATAATTGAATGGTGAAAGAACATGGGCTCTGAAGTCAACAGATCTGGTCTTGAACCTCAGCTTCCTCACTCTCAAATCATGTGACATTGGCTAAGTGACAACATCACAGATCCTTACCTGATAGATAAAGGTATTAACGTACCCATGTCATGCCACATGTACCCACTCCATGCCATCCTACAAGGAAAGTGCTTAGCAGAGTGTCTGGCCTATGGTAAACTTGTTTTCTGGGTTCAACCACACTGATGTTTCAGAATGTCTGATTCTTTCTCCAACCACAGGACCTATGCACACACTATTGCCAAGTACTTCACTTCACAGCACTCATCCGACTGGGTTATTATACACTCACATGAGCAGTTGTTTGATTAATATCCATCTCATTGCTAGGCTGTAAGTTCCATGGAATCAGAGTCAGTATTATTTTTGCTCAGTTTTGTAATTTGACCAAGGCCACACAGCTGGCAAGTGAACAAGTTGGGATTTGAAGCCATCTGAAGGCATGTGAAAGTCCTTACCCCTGGGCTGACACTGTGCAGCTAGGTCTCCTGAAAGGTCACTTGGGTCACCAGACATTATAGGAGCTTGAAAAAGAAATATCTAAGCCATTGGTTCTCAACTAGGGGTGATTATGCCTCACACGGGACTCTTGGCAATGTTTGGAGACATTTTTGACTGTCATCACTGAGGGACGGGGGTATGCTTCTGGCATCTCATGGGCAGAGGTCAAGGATGCTGCTAAACATCCCACAAGGTACAAGACAGCCTCCATAACCTGACTCCAAATGTCATTGGTGCTGCGGTTGAGAAACTCTGGTCGAGGCTGTCCAGCTATGTGTCTTGGTGTATACGTGACCATATTTGAATCACCCCTGGAAGACGAGAATCTTGCAGAGCAACCTCCTTCTTCCACAGTCATCATAGATTTGAGTAATTAGGCTCCTGTCTGGTGAAGTCTCCGACTGCTGAGTGTTCATATAAGTTGCTTTCAAGTGGTGGGCACTTTGGAGGTTTACCCATTAGCTCTGAAGTCCTGAAGAGCTCTGCTTTTTCTCTCTTTTTTTGACTCTAATTTTTCTTCTTGGCCCATTTACAGGCCTCTGGGTAAAACATTATTCTTTCCACTAACTTGCAGGTTTTAGGTTCAATGTTTTTTCCTTCTGTTTCAACATTAAGAAATACTTCTCAGTCAGGGAAAGATGAGAAGGAAATATTATAATGAGCTTTTTACAGTGTGAGGTCTCTAAGGAATGAGAACTGTGCCTTTCCAGTTAACACTCGATTCCTCCTGTTGCTTCTGTGAACAGTGTGCACTTTGACTTTCCCCCAAGCTGAGTCGTTTTCTCTTCCACCCACAGCAGTGCTGACTGCTAATGGGCTTATTCACTGAGGCCCCTTGCATCATTGCCACCTAGAGACATGCGTGCGCTGTGAGTCAGGGATGCAGAACAGGGCTCCGGAGAAGAGGAAGATCCCAATAGAAACATCCATGTCACAGCGACCTCAGGGGCAGTGCTCTGGGTTCCAAAGTCTGGCTGGAGATTATTTTGGTTTTATAGAGTGACAGGAAGTAGGTTTTACTCACAACAAGAGATAAGTTACTAACTCAAGATATATGGCGAAGGACTAGAAATGTCTTCACTTAATAAAATATTCACCGGTAGTAAAAATTCTGCTACAAATGCTCCATGTAACAGTTACTTTGAGAAAAATGGACCTTTTACTCATGCAGATGAGTACAATAAGATCCAGAATTTCCTCCACTTCACCTCCACCATGTAGGAGCTGAACAAGTTCCTTAATCTCTTTAAGCCTCAGATTTCTCATCTTTAAAATGGAGTTGATGATAGTACATACTTCACTAGATTACGGTAAGGGTTAACTGAAGTAATGAATGTAAACAGGCAGATCGCCATGCCTAACACATACTGACTTCTCAGTAACAACTGTTATCATCATTCTTATTATTACCAATCCCAGTCAATTCTGCACACCCTTTCTATCCCCAGGAAAATCTGAAAGATGATCGTTAAGACTGAATATAAAATATTATTAAATAAGGTAGAATTTTTGTATTCTCTGAAAACTTTCCTGGAACACATTTTATTGCCCGAGGTAAAGAAAAATGCTTCTTTAAAAGAGTATTTTAAAATATAACAGGAAGACAACCCACTAATTGGAGTTAATGCGTTGTCTCTTTTTTTCCGAATGTGGCCGTCTTGTCCTTTGACAAGTTATAAACCCCTCAGTGTTATGATGAGCTGAGACTCTGAGTAAAATCTGGAGCAAACTGCAAACGACAGAGGACATTGATAACTGGCTTCGCTTGTGTTAGAGGAAATGAAGGTAACACTCTGACGTGCGATCTCTCATTTTGAACTTAGAGATTCGCGCATCGTACACGTGAATAGAGCAGGTGCTGTACTGTTAGTGTCCCGAGGGAAGGAAAGGGGTTTTGCTTTTCTTTGTGTTTCCGGCAACTAATTTTACACCTACCAGATGGAAGGTTCTCTGCTATTTGTTAGGGAACAAAATGATTTCTAAATGTTAAATACTCATGCCAGATCTCCCATGACTATGTGAACTGTTAAATAAAAACCTCAGGAAAGCACCATGTCCTGAGTTTTAAAGCAAAGACTTAATATGATGGTTGTTCTCTCTGGTTTTCTTACCAAAAAAGTTAAGGCAAAATTGGGTGGAATGAAACTGACTATTCTATTTATAAAGTATGTCTGATGGTCTGAATGGGACTCAGGACAGTGTGTTGTCATGGTGACAGTATGTGGGGTTGTTATGCACAAAGACAGTGTCAGTGTATAAAAGGAGATTATTTGAAGGAATATTCAGTTATTCTTTTCTTATTCAGAGGTCCTAACAACCAGCGTCTAGGATGATGATAACGTAGTGAAGTAGCCAAGGATTTAAATTTGAGGCTGCGCACTATGCACTCCAATGGAACCATAAAGCATTTGATGAGCCCCTGTGTGCCAGGCACGGTCTAGGTTTGGGACTAAATAGCTAGGATTTGCCACTAACATAGACTGACTTAATGGTACTGGTAAGCGGGGTGTCTTGGTCCACCTGGGCTGCAGACTGAGGGGCTTATAAACAACAGAAATTTATTGCTCACAGTTCTGGAAGCTGGAAATCGAAGATTAGGGTTCCATGTGCTGACACCTTGATCTTGGACTTCTAGACTCGTTCATGGTCTAGATGAGGTGGTGGCAAATTTTTCTCTAAAAGGCCAGATAGTAAATATTTTCAGCTCTGCTGGTTGTATACACAGTCTTTTTTGAGACCATTCAATGTGCCGTGGTCACTTGAAAGCAGCCACAGGCAGGATGTAAACAGATGAGTGTGGGTGTGGCTGTGCTCCAGTACAACTTAATTTATGGACACAAGTTTGAATTTCACGTAATTTTCACATTTCATGAAATATTATTCATTTAATTTTTTCCGATCATTAAAATACATAAAAACCCTTCCTTCTTGCTCGCAGGCTGTACTTTACTGATCCCTCCTTTAGGCAGCTGGACAAAGAAAGGCTAGAAAGAAGCTGCACATCCTCTTCTGAGACTTCCTTTTAGCTGAGCAGTTGCTTGCCCAGTCTAAAATCAGGATTTTCTTACTAAAAGGAAGGGGAGAATACGTAACAGGAGGCAGCCAACGTCTGCCACAGTATCCAGCACGTGACAGGTGCTTGATGATTCCCAGTTCCTTTGTCCTGAGAGCAAGAGAGGGTCTGATCTAGATCAGCACAGGTGAATGAAAGAGGCATTGAAGGTAGAATTGCTGATGGTTGGTTGGTTGTAAGGGGAAAGTGAGGGGTGGCCAAAAACTCAAAGATGGTTGAGTTCAGAGCAGGCAAAACAGGGGCGGCTGAGGAGGCTCCAAGTCCCATGAGAAGACAATAATAGGATGGAAGAATGATTTCAACAATTTCAGTTGGAGAGGTTTGTGGTGTATCCATGTGCTTGGGGCCAGGGAATTAAAGATGGTGGATGTAATTAAAATTGTTGGACGTGGCCGACAGCAGTATATATAAATGCATCATTATTCAGTTTGCATGAACCATCTGGAAAAGTTTTATTTGCTCTGCATTAAAGTTGGTAAGACAGATATTGTGATCCCAGAGGAATCTGAAGCCAAGGAATTACCTGTCTATAATAGTCTCTTCATTGTTGAAACCTAAGACAGAGCCCTACATTCCTAACTCCATCTCATCTATTCTCCCTGAGTTATGAAAATGGCAGGAGGATCATTCGTTTTCCCAGTGGCGTAAACATCTCTTTCTGCTCATCAGGAATCTGCGCTGATTTCGAGAAGGATGAGATTCCACCTCATGGTGTGGGAAGTTCTCAGCTGTGGAGGGAAGAACGAGTATCAGTGAATAACAAGGGATTTCATAAACTTGAATTTCGAAATATAACCTTCTAAGTAATTTTTTTCCTCGAAGTCATGAAACTCTTAATTGCTTTAGAGCAATTTGACAGCAGCGAGAGGAGGGTAGATCCAGGTAAGCACCGTTAAATGTGCTCATTTTATTGCTTTCTGTCCTTTATGCTCTACTTATTCTGAACATCTTTAAATTATTCATTGTACTGCAGGGAAATCACTCGAAAGGGCTATCTTCGGATATCACTCATAAGAACCAAAAGTGGTCCCTACCTTTCTCAACTTCGTCCACCGACCCTTCAGAAACCCCTACCACATCTAACAGCTCTCCTCTCCACCATGCGGCCCGCATCAGTGGGCAACTTCGATATCCAGGTTGAAAATTTACCACCCAGGTGTCTCAGTTCCCGGACCTTCTCAGTAAAGTGAGAGTACTCACACCACCAAAGAAATTAACAAAGTTGATGAATCAGAAAACAAACAGAGAAGTAGAATTAATTAATAAAATCAGAGCTTTTTCTTCCAAAAAGACAATAAAAAAGAAAACAAGGTAGCTAAGATCAATCAAAGAAAAGAGATAAGACAAAAATATACAACTTCATTGAGGAGAAAGACAGTGAAACCACAGGTAGAATACATTTGGGAGATCGTCATGAAGTATCGTGTAGCTTTTTGCCAATAAATTTGAAGATCTAGATGAAATTGCTCATTTTCTAGAAAAATAAAATTTAAAAATTGACTCAAGAATAAATAAAAAATCTGAATAGACCAATAATCACTGAAAAAAATGCAAAACTTATTAAAGATCTACGTCTGAAAAATGTGCCCTGCCCCAAGAACAGATGGCTGCTGGGTTATTTCAATTATTGCTGAACATTCAAAGATGAAACCTTTCCAGTTCATTTCAGAAATCTAGCATATCTCTAATGCCAGAGCTGATACAGACAGCACAGCAAGTAAAACATAGGTCAACTTCATTTGTGAATATGGTGCTTTCTTAAACAATGAAATTTGGGGGGGAATTTTCATGCCGAATAATCCCGGGTTTCTTCCTCTTCCCTCGTAAGTCCTCTATTCCCGTGCAGGGGTCTGAAGGAAGGCTAGAGGAGCAGAAAGTGGAATTTGGAACTTCAGGAAAGGCCAAAGCAGACCCTCAAATGGAGTTGTAAAGAAATGCTGAGGTGTTTACAAATGACTTGCAAATTATCACAGCCAAGCTTTGAAATCTAAGGGTGTTTCATGATTTATTAGTGCACAAAGCAAATACTGATGGTTGGCAGTTCATCCAGATTCTTGAGGTTGTAACCTAGAGAACCAGGTCTTTCAGGAAAAAACTCTCTCTACATTAACTCGTGCACAGTTTGCCAGTGATGGATTTCTATGTCTGATGCTCAGTCTCAGTGTTAAGCACATCACAGACCATATTTTTTTCCAGATCATGCTCAGGAAATGTGATCCAAAGGAGAGTGGAGGCAATATTAACACAGAAATACTTCTGGTTCAAAAGTGAAAGAGTAAGATTGTCAAGTTCAGAGGGGAAAGGATTAGAAATCAGACACACACACACTCACATGCATACACTCCAAATCATGCCATGACTAAGACTTCCTGAACAGAGTTTAGAAGCCCACTAGGTTGCTGCAACAGCTGCTCCCATCCCATGTGCTCTCTTCTAATATAACCTTGTCATTCCCCCAGCAAAAGGTGGAATCTGTTTCCCCTCCCCTTAAATATGGGCAAATATGGGCTGACCTTGAAAGCTACACTTTTGTAAACTTTTTATTTTAAAATAATTTTAATTTATAGAACAGTTGCAGACATGAGATCCTGGGTTCCTGTGCACCCTTCACTCAGCTTCCCAATATGTTAACATTTTGCATGATGGAGGAACACTCCTCTGACATATTTTGGTCAATGGAATTCAACGGTGATGTGTACTTCTTAGACTGCATTTGGGATGCTCTTTCTCAGAGCCCAGCTTCCGTGCAGTAAAAAGCCCAAGCAGCTGTTGAAGAGACTCAGAGAAGAATCAAGGCCCCCAGCCAACAACCCCAACTGAGCTCCCTGCCAGCAGGCAGCACCAACTGCCAGCAATGTGAGTGAAGCCATTTTGGCCCTTCCAGACATTTCTGCATCCGGCTGATACCTCAGAATGATGGACAACCGCCTGGTCAACGATAGAATAGTGGAAATAATGAAGCTTTAAGCTACTAAATTTTGGGGTAGTTTATTAAGTATCAATACATAACTGAAACATCCACTTTACCTAGTTTGACATTTGTACTATGCACTAAATAAAAAAAATCCAGACAAGCTGGCTTACCAGAAAGAAGAGGAAATGACACAAAAAGACAGTTTAAATAAACAGTATTCTATCCCTCTGAGTCAAGCATGCTAGCCTCTTTTATTATCAGACTGAATATAAAGCAAAGGTGTTTTTAAGTGATAAACCTCAGCTTTGCCAATGGTTAGACTCAAAGATCAACCTGACTAGTGGAGAAAGACTGATAAGGAGCCTTTTAAATTCCAATTTGAATTAATGTACATGTTTACCTACTCAAAAATTATATTTAAAAAAGAATCTGCAGACACCTGAATTAATTTGCTTAGTCACACATTTCTTCTAAGCTTAGCTGTGAAATTAGCAGCTATAAAAATGGCAAATAAGCAGGACTCCTTATAAACTTTCTCTCAATTACCTAGACCAGGAGCCAGCAAAGTTTTTTTAGCAAGAGCCAGATAGTTTAGGATTTGCAGGCCAAGAGATAAAATTGAGGATATTACATGGGAACTTACAGAAAAAGAGAAATTATTTTATTGATGAAATTTAAAACATTTTAATAATTGAGTATAATTTTTTCTTTTTTTTGGGGGGGGGGGTGGTGAGGAAGACTTACCCTGAGCTAACATCTGTGCCAATCTTCCTGTACTTTGTACATGGGATGCCTCCACAGCATGGCTGATGAATGGGGTAGGTCTGCACCCTGGATCTGAACCCATGACCCCAGGCTACCGAAGCAGAGCACATGGAATTTTAACCATTCAACCACTTGGCCAGCCCCCTGGAGTATGAGGTACGTCTCCAACAGACAAAGAATGGGCCTACTATAAAAGTGGTAGCTTTCCAAGGTCAGTGATCCTCTCCTGTAATGCAACTCATTGTGTCTCCAGGCATCCATCGTGGGCTCTTTGCATTGCCCCTGAGGGACTTGGATGTCATGGGAAACATGCAAATGAACATGAAGATTTGTCTACTGCTTTTGCTGTGAGTGATAATATTTTGTTTTTCTGACCCAGGAGTGTCATGTCTTCTGCCGTCATGCGTGATAACTTGTTAGCACAGAGTAAGGTCTCAGACCCTTCACAGTTCTCGCCATGAATCCACGAAACAAAAGCTAAGGTTATTAAGGGACAATCAGTTCTACATTGTATGAAGTAAGTTAGAATGCAGGGAAGAGACGGGCCTAAGGACAATGTGCCATATCCCGGTCATAAGGGAGAGCTGTGGAAGTGCCATTTGGTGGATGGGGGAGGGCAAAGATTGGGTGAGTCACCACTGAGCCAATATAGCCTGCAGTCCAGGCAGTGGAAATAGCAGAGCCATAATGGTCAAATTCTGCCAGTCTCAACTGAGAGTTTGTCATTTTTACTTGTGTTTCAGCAAAAAATATAAAACACCCTATTGGTAATCCTTGAGCAAGAATATCCCAGAATAAAGAATTCTAAGTCAAATTCCAGAAAGAAATGCTAGTTTAAGAATCAGGTGCCCAACACTGAGCACACTAAGGGAGTGAAGAGTCTCTTTTCTTCAGGAGTCTGAAAGTTTCTTTCCTGGTACTTTTTCCACAGATATAATAGGAGGCAAAAAAAATATCAGGGCTATAATAGTTTCCTAGATTTACCACTTGGTCCAAAGTCAATACCCCCAAAATCATTACTGCCACTCACTGGGGAGGTAACTGGATAGAAGCTTTCTGCATTGGTCGAGTAACATACCTTCACTGTACATGTTTCCTTCTCAATCCAATGGGAATAATAAGAAAACCTAATTCAGAAAGATTTTGTGCAGTGTCTTGCACTGAATAAAAGCCCAATAAATGTTTGACCCTTTCTCTTCACCTTCTCCTCCTTCCTAGCATTACTATTGTTTTTGTTATTATTAGTATTACTGAATAGCTATCTAAGAAGCACAGTTTTGGAGAAAAATAGTTGAAAACTCTTTTTAGGAGTGACGTCAGCATCATGGCAGAGTTAACTATTCCCTTAAGCTCTCCCCACTAAGATACAATGAAAAGGATGTTCATTAACCAACAGAGGACATCCACACAGCACAACAGACATCTAAGAGTACGTAGCCATACATCTGAAAGTAGGGATACTGGGTCCCCCAGAAGCAGTGGAAGGAGGTGAGCAGATCTCCTCCCCGTCCCCAGCAGCAGTGATCCAGGTTACAGGATCTCAGGCAGCAGCCAGCACAACTCTGAGAGGAGATAGGGGAAAAGACAGCCCTCCATGGGAACACTTTCACTCTCGGAGTTGCTTCCCAGCCTGTGGGAACACTCCACACCAAGGCAGCTCAGTGACTACAAGGGAGCCCCCACCAAGCTGAGCAGCCCAAGCAGGCCACCAGTGAGTGCAGAGCAGGAGCACAGGTGGGAAAGAAAGCGCCCCCTCCCCCAATCCTGCCTGGTGCACCAGATTGGTCAGTCAGCCAGGGCAGGGGTTCTGCACCAGAGTACCTGGGCCTGCATGTGTGATGCAGCAGTGACCAGCAGGCAAACAAAGATGGGCCCTGTTGGCACAGCTTCCAACAGATGGGCATGACTGCCAGTGGATGCAGCAGGCTCAGAAAACACAGCTCCTGCCCCCTCGGTGGTGGCAGGTGGAATCTGCCACCAGACTACTGCTATGCACCAGCAAAAGTCCACCCCATCAAACAGCACGAAGAAATATGTTAACACACCAGACCAGAAGGAAAATAACAAATGTCCAGAAACCAGTCCTAAAGTCACAGAAACTTACAACCTAAAGAACCTCAATGAGTTACAAGAAAATTCAGAAAGACGGTTCAATGCACTCAGGAATAAAATTAATGAGAAGAGGGAATTCTTCACAAAAGAGATTGAAACACTAAAAAAAACCACACAGAAATACTGGATATGAAGAACACAATGAATGAGATAAAAAACAATCTAGAATCCTTAAGAAAACAGAGCTGACATTAGGGAGGACAGAATTAGCCATTTAGAGGACAGAAATATAGAAATATTTCAGATGGAGGAGGAGAGAGAACAAAGACTGAAAAGAAATGAGGAAATTCCCTGAGACATATCCAACTCAATTAGGAAATGCAACATGAAGATTATAGATATTCAAGAGGGAGAAAAGAGAGAGAGAGGAGCAGAGAACTTGTTCAAAGAAATAATAGCTGAGAACTTCCCAAACCTTGGGAAGGAGCTGGAATTATAGGTAAAATAAGCAAATAGACCTCCTGTTGTATCAACGTAAGAATACCTTCTCCAAGGCATATATTAGTAAAACTGGCAAAAGTAAATGACAAAGAAAAAATATTAAGGGCAGCAAGGCAGAAGAAAATAACCTACAAAGACACCCCTGTCAGGCTTTCAGCAGATTTCTCAGCAGAAACCTTACAGGCTAGGAGAGAGTGGAATCATATATTCAAAATACTGAAAGACAAAACCACCCTATGATTTCACTCATATGTGGAAGATAAACAAATACGTGAACAAAGAGAACAGATTAGTGGTTACCAAAGGAGAAGTGGGTTGGGGGATGTGCATAAAGGGTAAAGGGGCACATATATATGATGACTGACAAATAATAATGTACAATTGAAATTTCACTGTTATAAACTATTATGACCTCAATAAAAAAAGACAGCTGGTATTTCGTTTGGTATTGTAATTAACAGCTTAACAATATTGAGTCTGATCCATGAGCATGGTATAGCTTTCCATTTATTTAGATCTTCTTTAATTTTTCTCATCAGTAGTTTTCTTATAGTTTTCTCTTGTAGTTTTCAGTGTGGAAGAATTTTCTTTTGTTAAATTTACTTCTGGGTATCAACTGTTTCTAAGGTATTGTAAATGGATTGTTTCTTTAAATTTAAGTATGCAATGTTTTCGTTGCATGTATATGGAAATGCTATTGACATTTTAAAATATTAATCTTGTATTAGATGACTGCTAAATTCACTGATTAGTCCTAGTAGTGTATAGATTCTTTGGGGTTTTCTACTTATATAATCATGTTATCTGCAAATGATGGTTCTACATGTACCTTTCCAATCTACATGTAACTTATTTTTCTAATTACATGAGCTAGAACTTTTATTACATTGTTAAATGGAAGTAGTGAGAGTGGACAGCCTTGTCCTCTTTTTGATCTTAGGAGAAAGGCATCCAGTATATATTAGCTGCAAAGATTTCTTTTTGGTAGATATCTTTTATCAGCTTGAGAAAGTTTCCTTCTCTTCCTATTGCTGAGAGGTTTTTTTTTTTTTTTTTTACCATGAAAACTGTTGAGTTTTATCAAAGTTTTTTCCTCTTCTACAGAGATGATCATATACCCTTTATTTTGCTAATGTAGTGAATTACACTGGTGCATTTTCTAAAGTTAAACCAACCTTGAAATGCTGCCACTAGGTAATGATATAATACTCTTTTTACACATCCATGGATTCCATTTGCTACTATTTACTTTAGGGATTTTTTCCATCTTTGTTTATGAGAGATAAGGATTTAATGTCTTTTTCTAATAATATCTTCTTCAGGTTTTAGTCATAGAGTTATGCTGACTTCATAAATCAATGCTTTATGAAGTATTCTCTTTCTCTATTTTCTGTATTTGTATAGGATTGAGATTATTTCTTCCATAAATGTTTGGTGAAATTCTCAAAGGAGAATCTGAGCCTAGATTTTTCTTCGTGTGAAGGTTTTCAGTTGCACATTCACTTTTTAAAGACAATGTCCAACTCTTCAGATTTTCTACATATTCTTGTGTCAGTTTTGGTATTTTGCTTTTTTCAAGAAATTTATCCATTTTGTCTAAGTTGCTAAATATATTACCATAAAGTTGTTCATTTAATATTCCATATTTATTGTGTTAATATCTGTAGGTTATGTAATGGTGTCCCTTTTTTCCATCCTTATGTTGGTAATTTGTGGGTTTTCTCTTATTTTTTGATCTGTCTTTTCAAAAAGCCAACTTTGACCTTGTTGGTTTTTTATTGTTTTTCATTTTATAGATCTCCTTTATTAATTTCTTTTTTATTATTTCAGTTCTTCTACTCTCTTTAGGTTTAATTTACGCTTCCTTTTCTAGATTCTGGAGAAAGAGGTGTGAATGATTGGTATTAACTCTTCCTTTTTCTAATTTATATATATTTATAACTATAAATTTCCCCTGAAGCACTGTTTTAGCTACATCTCACAAACTTTCACATGGTATATTTTCATTATTACTTGGTCAAAAAAATTTTCTAAATTCCATTATTATTATTTTGTTTTTGATCCTTTAGTTATTTAAAAACAAGAGATTGTTCAGAGATTTTTCTATTTTCTTTTTCTTATTGATTTACAGGTTATTTTATTATGGTCAGGAAACATATTTTTAAAATTCTAATCCCCCTTTATGACCCTACATATGATCTGCATTGATATATGTACCTTGTGAACTTGAAAACAGTGTGCATTTTATAGTCATTTGTTGTAGTGTTCTATAACAGCAATTAAGTTAATTTGTTTAACATTGTTCAAAATTTCTATATTCTCAGTGATTTTTGCCTACCTGTCCTATTAATTACTGAGAGATGTGTGACGAAAAACACTCTGATGACTGCAAATCTCTCAACTTCTTCTTTATTCCTGCTTAATTTTTTTTTGTTTCTTTTCTTTTCTAGTAACATTATTAGATGCATGCATAATTAGGATTGTTGTGTGTTTCTCATGAATTGGCTCATTTATTATGATGATGTATCCTACCTTAGCTCTAGTGATGCCCTTTATCTTGAAATCTATTTTATCTGATATTAATATAACTATGCCAGCTTTCTAATGATTAGTATCTGGATGGCATAACCTTTTCACTTTTTTCTTTTATTGTATCTGTGTTCTTATTATTAATGTTTCTGTTTGCCCAAATATTGGTTTCTAAATTTTTTCCTCATTAAAAGGAAGCAGATATCCCTTAGAGAACGATTGAGCTCATGACAGAAAAGAGAAGATCATAAAAAAAAAAAGCCTGGAATATTTTGTTGTATCAGAAACTAAGGAAGCCCTTAAAATAAAATTGGGGCATGTCAAAAGGATGCAGGAACCAGCTTTAAGGGTCTCCCACTAGCCAAATCTGGGGCAGTTTGAACATCAGAAAAGGTAAGGACGTAATGAGTTATAATTCAGTTAATAAAATAAGAACCCCAGAGTCCATACTAATAAGAATGAAAGAAAGCAAGAGAGAGAGAAAAAAAGGAAAGAAAGAAAGGAGGAAAGGAAGAAAGAAAGAATGAAATAAATAAAGAAGGAAGGAAGGAAAGAAAAAGAAAAGAAGCTGTATGTATGGGTTCTTCCTTATATTAGAATGCCAACTGATAAATATAGAAAAAATGATGGAGTTCTAAAAACTCCATATTAAAAATGGATTCAAGCAAGATTCATCAGTGATAGTTATTAAAATTACCAATGGTAGTATTTCACATAATAGGGGGACAATTTGATAAGGAAAATAATATTTACATTATCTAAGCAATTTCCCAAGAAGTTCTTTAGTAATCACAAAAAGGAAAAATGGTAACTTTTCCATGTTATCCAAATTTTCCAAATTAACATTACTAATAAGGGAAAACAGGCATCATGTCCCTCCAGATGTGATATGCTGAGAAGATCACAACGTCATTGATGTAGTATTTTACCAAAAATGCGTAACCTGAATTTAATAATGACACATCAGAAAAAAACAAATTGAAGGAAATGCTATAAAATAATTGGCCTGTATTCTTTCAAAATGCCATCAAAGAGAAAAGAAAGGATGAGGAACTGTTTCAAATTATAAAAGTCTGAAGAAACATGACTACTAGACACAATATGTAATGCTGGACTAGATCCTACACTGGGGAAATTTCTATAAAGGACATTATTGGTACAATTAGTAACATTGGAATATTGGCTGTATGTTAAGTGCAAATGTATTAATGTTGATAACTATACTGAGGTTATGTAAGAAAATAACCTTGTTCTTGGAAAATACACTCTGAAGTGTCAAGGGTAATAGGACATGATATAGGAAGCCTACTCTTGAATAGTTCAGAAGAATCAGAGAGAAAACAAATGTGCCAAAATGTAAAACATTGGTGATTCTGAATAAAGGAGTTCTTTGTATACTCATACAACTTCTCTGTGTTTGAAATTAGTTAAAAAGAAAACGTGTGTCTCTTGTAAACAGAATATGGTTGGTTCTTTTTTTTTAAATTCCATTAAAAAATCAGTAATCTATCCTTTAATTGGAGATTTTGGTCCATTTAGATTTAACATAAATCTTAATATGTTGGGCGTTAGTCTACCATCTTGCATTTGTTTTCTGTTTATTCCACCTATTCTTTGTTCCATTGTTCCTTCTTTCTTCTCTTCTTTTGGATTAACCAGTTATTTTTATTGTTCTTTTTATATCCTTTATTGGCTTCTTAGCTGTACCTTTTTGTATTTTCTTAGTGGTTACTCTAGAGTTGTTCTGTTCAATATGGTAGCCACTAGCCATACGTTACTATTTAAATTGAAATTAATTAAAATTAAATAAAATTAAAAATTCAGTTTCTCAGTTGCACTGGCCACATTTCAAGTGCTCAATAGCCACATGTGGTTAGTGGCTACCATATTTGAGAGTGCAGATTATAGAACATTTCCACCATTCCAGAAAATTCTATTAGATAGCACTGCTCTACAGATTAAAATATGTATCCCTAACATTTCTGTCTACCTCGAGTTCATATTCTACCACTTTACAAATGATGTAAGAAACTTACAAGAGTATTTTTCCATTATCTACCATCTAGCCCTTTGTGTTATTATTGTCACATATTTTACTTGTACATATATTGTAAATCCCACAGTATGTTGCTTATTTTTGCTTTAGGTGGTAAACAGCATCTTCAGAATTTTAATAGGGGCCATCTGAGTGGCATAGTGGTTAAGTTTGTAGTCTCTATTTTGATGACCCAGAGCTCACGGGTTCAGACCCTGGGTGCAGACCTACATACCACTCATCAAGCCTTGCTGTGGCAGTATCCCACATGCAAAATAGAGGAAGAATGGCACACATGTTGGCTCAGTGACAATCTTCCTCAAGCAAAAAGAGGAAGATTGGCAATAGACATTAACTCAGGGCCAATCTTCCTCACCAAAAAAAAAAAATTAATAAAAATAGTATTTCTTTATTTACCCACATAGTTCTCTTTCCTTTGCTTTTAATTCCTTCCCAAAGACCAATGTTTCCACCTGTGATTATTTTCCTTCAATCTGAAGAACGGCCATTAGCATCTCAGGTTGTCTACTTTTGCTGGCTCCAAATTCTCTCAGCTTTTGTTATTTAGGCTTGTGTTTGGTTTTCAGTAGTTTGACTATGTTTTGCTTAAATGCGGTTCTTTGTATTTATACTGCTTGAGATTAGCTAAACTTCTTGGATATGTAGGTTTATGTCTTTCATCAATTTTTATAAGTTCTCACTCATTATATTTTAAAATATTTGTTACGCCACATTCTCCACTCCATTGGGAGGTTTAATTATTTGTACATTAGACCATTTTATATTGTCACATGTGTCTCTCATATGATGCTGGTTTTTTCTCTGTTTTTAGTTTGGAATGACTTTTCTAGATGTATGTATGTGTGAATGAGGAGATGGCAACACAAATACATTACAGCATCAAACAAAGCATAGCCTAGAAGAGAAAACATTCATAAAGGACCTGTATGCCCTTCAGTAGGAGAAATATTTTGTAAGTGATGATGATCTGAACCTCCTCTTTCTCTTGTCATTATTCAATCTTCCTCTGCTTTCCTTCAGTACGTGGCAGTTAGTTCTTTTGCAAATCAATTGGGGAAAGTATAGTACTCTGTCAAAAAGCCAAAGAAAAAATATATGGATGGAAAAGTTAATTTTCAGTTGTCAAGGTAGGATATTTCTATGGTAAGATTAAGATTAAAAAGATCTCCCCACTAGAAAATCAAGGAGAGCTGACTGTGAGTGACAGGATTTCTCATTGATGCCATTCAGACACTAATGTGGTGGACATTTATTACAGACACAACTGGTCAGTCAGATGAGGATGTCCTGGCAACAACTATAATATACCTTCTAAAAAGAGGGGTTTTTTAATTATTTAAATACTTTTATTATTATTATTATTTTATTGAGGTCATAATAGTTTATAATATTGTGAAACTGCAGGTGTACATTATTATTTATCAGTCACCATATATATGTGCCCCTTTACCCCTTTTGCCACCCCGCCCAACCCTCTTCCCCTCTGGTAATCACTAATCTGTTCTTTTTGTCCATGTGTTTGTTTATCCTCCACATATGAGTGAAATCATGCAGTGTTCGTCTTTCTCTGCCTTATTTCACTTAACATCATACCCTCAGAGTCCATCCATGTTGTTGTAAATGGGACTATTTTGTCCTTACTATGACTGAGTAGTATTCCATTGTATATATATATACCTCATCTTCTTTATCCATTAATCAGTTGATGGGCACTTGGCTTGCTTCCCCATCTTGGCTACTGTGAATAATGCTGCAATGAACATATAGGGGCACAAGTCTTTTTGAATTGTTGATTTCAAGTGCTTTGGATAAATACCAGTAGTAGAATAGCTGGGTTGTAAGGGACATCTACTTTTAATTTTTTGAGAAAAATCTCCATATTGTTTTTCATAGTGGCTGCACCAGTTTGCATTACCACCAGCAGTGTATGAAGGTTCCCTTTTCTCCACAACCTCTCCAACATTTGTTGTTTTCTGTCTTGGTAATTATAGCCATTCTGACAGGTGTAAGGTGATATCTCATTTTAGTTTTGATTTGCATTTCACTAATGATTAGTGATGTTGCACGTCTTTTCATAGGCTTGTTGGCTATCTATATATCTTCTTTGGGAATATGTCTGTTCATATCCTCTCTCCATTCTTTGATCAAGTTGTTTGTTTTCTTGTTGTTGAGTTGTATAAGTTCTTTATATATTTTGGAAATTAACCCCTTGTTGGAAATATCATTTGGAAATATTTTCTCCCAGTTGGTGGGTTGTCTTTTCATTTTGTTTCTGATTTCCTTTGCCTTGCAGAAGCTCTTTAGTCTGATGAAGAATCATTTTTTTTCCTTTTGTTTCCCTTGTCTGAGTAGATATGGTATTCCAAAATATCCTTCTAAGACCAACGTAAATGAGTGTATTGCCTATATTTTCTTCTAGGAGTTTTATAGTTTCATGTCTTACCATAAGTCTTTAATCCACTTTGAGTTAATTTTTGTGTATGGTGAAAGATAATGGTCTACTTTCATTCTTTTGCATGTGGCTGTCCAGTTTTTACAACACCATTTATTGAAGAGACTTTCCTTTCTTCATTGTATGTTCTTGGCTCCCTTGTCAAAAATTAGCTATCCATAGATGTGTGGGTTTATTTCTGGGCTCTCGATGCTGTTCCATTGATCTATGTGTCTGTTTTTGTGCCGGGACCATGCTGTTCTGGTTACCATAGCTTTGTAGTATATTTTGAAATCAGGGAGTGTGATACCTCCAGTTTTGTTTTCTCAGGATTCCTTTGGTTATTCATGTGACTTTTATTCTTCATTTTGTTAATGTGACATATCACGTTGATTGATTTGTGGTTGTTGAGCCATCACTGTATCCCTGGAACAAATCTCACTTGATCATGGTGTATGATTTTTTTAATGGATTATTGTATTCGATTTGCTAGTATTTTGTAGGGGATTTTTGCATCAATGTTCATCAGTGATATTGGCCTGTAATTTTCTTTTTTCATGTTGTTCTTGTCTGGTATTGGTATCAGGGTAATGCTGGCTTCATAGAATGAGTTAGGAAGCTTCCCATCCTCTTCAATTTTTTGAAAGAGTTTCAGAAGTATAGGTATTAAGTCTTCTTTGGATGTTTGGTAGAATTCATCAGGGAAGCCCTCTGGTCCTGGACTTTTATTTTTTGGGATGTTTTTCATTACTGTTTTGATCTCCTTACTGCTGATTAGTCTATTCAAATTCCCTATTTCTTCTTGATTCAGTTTTGGAAGGTTGTATGATTCTAAGATATTATCCATTACTTCTAGATTATCCAATTTGTTGGCATATAGCTTTTTGTAGTATTCTCTTATAATCTTTTGTATTTCTGAGGTGTCTGTTGTAATTTCTCCTCTATCATTTCTGATTTATTTATTTGAGCCTTCTCTTGTTTTTTCTTGGTGAGTCTAGCTAAAGTCTTGCCAATTTTATTTAGCTTTTCAAAGGACCACCTGTTAGTTTCATTGATTTTTTCTTTTTTTTTTTGAGTCTCTACTTCATTTATTTCTGCTCTGATTTTTATTTCTAGCCTTCTACTGACTTTGGAATTTGCTTGTTCTTCTTTTTCCAGTTCCTTTATGTACACTGTTAGATCATTTATTTGATGTTTTTCTTGTGTGCTGTGGTAGGCCTGTATTTCTATAAATTTCTTTCTTAGGACCACTTTTGCTATATCCCATATTTTGGCATATCGTATTTTCATTTTCATTTGTCTCCAGGTATTTTTTGTTTTCTCCTTTGATTTCTTCATTGATCCAATCTTGTTCAGTAGCATTGTGTTTAATCTGAACATATTTGTGGCTTTTCTGAATTTCTTCCTGTAGTTGATTTCTAGTTTCATACCATTGTGGTCAGAAAAGATGATTGTTATTGTTTCAATCCTAAACTTATTGAGACTATTTTGTGGCTTAATATGTGATCTATCCTCGATAATGTTCCGTGTGCATTGGAAAAGAATGTGTATTCTGGGGTTTTTGGGTGGAATGTTCTGTATATATCCACTAAATCCACCTGGTCTGCTGTGTCATTTCCTTATTGCTCTTCTATTTGGATGATCTATCCATTGGTGTAAAAGATCTATCCATTGGAGTGTTAAAGTCTCCTACTGTTATTGCGTTATTGTCTATTTATCCTTTTATGTCTACTCATAATTGCTTTATATATTTGGGTACTCCTATATTGGGTGCATAGATATTTACAAACATTATATCCTCTTGTTGGATTGTTCCCTTTATCATTATGTAGCTCCCCTCTTTGTCCCTTGTTACTGTTTTTATTTTAAAGTCTATTTTGTCTTATGTAAGTTTTGCTACCACAGTTTTATTTTCATTGCCATTTGCATGGAGTATCTTTTTCCACCCCTTCACTTTCAGTTTGTGAGTGTCTTTAGGTCTGAAGCATGTCTCTTGTATGCAGCATATATATGGGTCTTGTTTTTTTATCCAATCAGCCACCCTATGGCTTTTGCTTGGAGCATTTAGTCCCTTGACATTTAAAGTAGCTATTGATAAGTATGTACTTATTGTCATTTTGTTACTTTTTTTCTGGATGTTTTGGTAGTTCTTCTCTGTTCCTTTCTTCTTCTCCTGCTCTCTTCTCTTGTGGTTTAATGGCTTTCTTTAATATCATGTTTGAGTTCCTTTCTCTTAATTTTTGTGAATTTATTATAGGTTTCCGGTTACCATGAGGTTCACATATAATAACCTACATGCATAGCAATCTACATTAAGTTGATGGTCTCTTTAGTTTGATTTCTCGCTAAAACCTCTACTCTTTTACACCCCTCCTCCCATATTTTATGTTTTTGATATCACATCTAAACTCTTTTTTTGGGTGTGTGTATCCATTACCCTCTTGTCATGGAAATTTATAATTTTAGTATTTTTGTCCTTTAGTGCTGTGATTTTACCAGTGATTTTATTGCTTTAAAAAAAACAATTTTCTTATTCTACTTTGTGGTCTTCTCTTTCCCACTTAAATAGGTCCATTTAGCATTTCTTGTAAGGCTAGTTTCTTGACAATAAACTCCTTTAGTTTTTGCTTATCTGGGAAACTCTTTATCTCTCCTTCCATTCTGAATAATAACTTGCCATGTAGAGTATTCTTGGCTGGAAGTTTTTTCCTTTCAGTACTATAAATATATTGTGCCACTCCCTTCTAGCATGGACGGTCTCTGCTGAGAAGTCAGCTGACAGCCTTATGGGGTTCCCTTTGTACATAACTTGTTCCCCTTCTCTTGTGGCTTTTAGGATTCTCTCTTTATCTTTAATGTTGGACATTTTAATTACAGTCTGTCTTGGTGTGGGCCTCTTTGGGTTTATCTTGTTTGGTGCTCTCTGTGCTTCCTGTACCTGGACGTCTGTTTCCTTCCTTAGACTAGGAAAGTTTTTGGCTATTATTTCTTCAAATAGATTCTCTGCCCCTTTGTCTCTCTCTTCTCCTTCTGGGACACCTATAATTTGGATGTTAGTGTATTTGATGTTGTCCCAGAGGTCCCTTAGACTGTCTTCATTCTTTTTAATTCTTTTTTCTTTTATCTGTTGAGCTCAGGCGATTTCCTTTAGTCTTTCATCCAGCTCACTGACCCATTCTTCTGTATCATCTACTCCACTTTTTAGTCCCTCTAGTGAATTTTTCACTACCATTATTGTATTCTTCATTCCTGATTGTTTCTTTTTTGTATTTTCAAATTCTTTGTTGAAGTTTTCACTGAGTTCATCTATTCTTCTCCCAAGATCAGTGAGCACCCTTTTCACTTTTTTGTTTGAACTCTTTCTTAGGTAGATTGTTTATTTCTGTTTTGTTTAGTTCTTTTTATGGGATTTTGTCCTGTTCCCTTACTTGGAATGTATTTCTTTGTCTTCTCATTTTGCCTCTTTGTGCTTATATCCATGTACTAGGTAGGTCATCTATGTCTCCAGATGTTGGAGAGGTGGCATTGGCATTATGTAAGAGATGCCTTATGAGGCCCAGGAGTGTGCTTCCCTCTCATCACCAGTTCCAAATGTTCCAGGAGTGTCCCCCATATAGGCTATATGTGTGTTTCTTTTGTGGCAGGGTTTCACTTGCTGCAGGTGCCCAGGGAGGTTAGGCTGTAGCCCTGGCTGGCTGGTTGTAATGCTCAGCTGCATGTGGCTGCTGTGGACCCTTCAGTCACTTTATTTTGTTTGGAGAGCCCCAACACAGTTGGCCGAAAAGTCTGACAGCACATTCCTGTTGCAGTTTTTCTGTTAAGTGAGTAGGTCCCCAGCGTGGCTGGTTGCTAGGCTGATGGACTTATAACTGCTGTAGGCCTCCAGCTTGCAAGGCTCTTGTTAGCTCTCTCGGGATAGCAGCTGAGAGATTGATGCTGGCCCCAGGCATACAGGCACCCAAATTTTTCAGGCTTTGGAAGATGGGGTCGATCCCCTATGTGGCTGTTTGAGAAGCACAAATCTAATGCAGCTGACAAGCCCCACTCCCACAGGGCCACATAGCCCATCAACATAGTCCTGCCCTGTGCATGCACCCCAACCCACGGAAGCGGACCCAGTCACCCCACTGCAGAGGCTCCACACACTCCACCTGCTCTTCATGCATGCCCTGCCGCATAGAGGATGGCCCACTTGCCTGGTTGCAGAGGTTCCAGGCACCCCATCTATGATGGCCCACAGGTTGCCTGAGGGCTTACTGTTGGGTGGGGCCAGTCCCTAGGGCAGGCTGCCTGCCTTAGCTGAGAAAGATTAAATCAGTGCTCTAGTGCGTGGAGAAGACTCTAGGCTAACAGGCCTGGGGAAGAACTCCAATGACATCTGCCAGCGTCTGTGTCAGCACACTTGTACTAAGTCACAATAATGGCTGCTGCCAATGTCTCAGTCCCTGGAGAGGTCTCACTTCTCTTGATAGGCTCTGGGAGCATCTCAGTGATGCTCAGTGAAAAGGTGCACAGTCATTTTCACCAAAGGACTGTGTACCTTTCTTTATGGTGCTTTTAGGTTGCTTTCCAAAATGAGTGAATTTGTGTATGGGCCCTTTAAGAGCAGGCTTTTTTCCCCTTATGTTTGATAGCTTTTCTGGGGTATTCCTCATAAAACCAGATATTATGACATTTATCTCGGTTTTGCTGAGCCCAAAAGTTGCTTATAGTGGTATCTCTCCCCAGCTGAACGCCCCGCTCCTCCAGGGAAGTCTTCATACCTTAGGGTTGCTCCCGGCTGGCTCTGAAGTGCCACAGCTTATAGAGGTGACTTTTTGTCTACAGAAAGGAATTTCTGCCTCTTCCCCCTCAGTCAGCACTATCCCTTGTTGCAGGGGTTCTTTTTAACCAGTTTTCACTTCTCTCTGAGGGGTAATTGTTCCAAGGATAGTTGTAAATTTCTTGTGCCTGTGGGAGGAGGTGAGTTCAGAGTCCGCCTACATCACCATCTTGACACCATTCAAAATATCTTTCCAATTCCACAAGTTTATTAGGTACATTTTCTGCCTTTCAGGGTATAGCAGATAATAGTTTAGCCAATTATTTTCCCAGTATATAACACAGATTTCAAGTTTTCCATTTCCTATACTGGTTTCCATACCACCTGCCCCCTAGTCCCAAAGACAATACCACATATTTTAGGTTATTGTAAAGGCAACAACTCACTTCGAGCACCAATGCCTGTGTTAGTCCATTTTTGCCACAGAATAGACACACTCAGAATTCAGTGGCTTACAACAGTGGACATTTATTTGCATCCTCATGGTCTGCACAGTGCAGCATTTTGGCTGATTGAGGCTGGGCTTTGCGATGCCAACTTGAACTCCAGTCTTGAGGTCCAGATTTTTTTTTTCCTTACAAGTATCTTCATTCTCAGACCTTTACCAGGAGGTACCAGCTACGTGGGGCAGATCAACGGAACACTTGTGAAGACTTCTCTTGAGTCATGTACGTTCATATTCCGATGGGCAAATCAGGTCACATGGCCAAGCCCAACGACAAATGGGCAGAGAAAGACACTCTACCTACCAGGACACAGTGGGGAGGGGTAACTGGTTGAGGGAAGAACTGGGAACAGTTATCCAATCCACTACCCCAAACCAAAGGAAACATCAATTTAAATAAAAACACACTAAATCCATTTTCACTAAAATCAGAAATAAGACTGTGATCATTAATATAACCAATATTAGCTAGTACAGCATGGTAAAACAGCAAGTTTAGCTAATGCAACATAATGAAATAAACTTAAATTTAAAAAAAATTTATTGCTATATTACCTAAGTAAAAAACACATGGCAAAATTAACTGAATCAGACAAATTCATATTCAGTAGAAAAGGAAGCCAAATCAGCATTAGATTCTCTGCACATGCAAACTTACTTTACTAATTTTTTTTTTTTTTTTTTTTTTTACAATTTTGGGCTCACTAGATCAGCAATCCTCTTTTCTCAAACTTAATTTCTCAAGGGGAAAAAAAATCTTTTTTCATCCAAAAACTGCTTACTAAAGTCCTACAAACCAGCTTGGAAAAAAAGCTAATGTTCATGATTGGGTGTTTGTACAATTTCATCAGTATGCAATGTACAATGATGAAATTCTAGGAAACAGAAGATAGTAGAGACCTCAAAATTTCTCAAATGGCCACACCTAGTTTGTCTTATTGCTGAAAATGATCCTGTTTATTCATATGAATGAATCATCACTGTAGAGTTCCTGCTATTCTCTGTCCATTTTCACTTCTCATTGCTGTTAATTTCTAGTGTCTGAAAATTAGATAATAAATCAAAAATAGCTAGAGGCCCTCCTACCAGGAAGCTTTTTGTTTTTAAATGAGAGTGAAACATTGGTACTCCAGTCACTTAGCTGCAATAGCAGGAGGGGCAGTCACATCCACCGCTCAACGCCAAGCCCCTTGAGTTGTTTCCCACATGGCACAGCTCAGCCTGCCAAGGTTCAGGACTATGAGACTCATTCCACATTTCTCTCCTCCCCTCTGATCAGCACTCCCTTCGGATTCCTCAAAGCAAGAAACCTGCCAGAGCTCACCCCATTCTAAACATTTTGCAGGCAAGTAGATTCTGTATTTAGAGGGCATTTGAGAACTGAAAATCATCATCCTAAATCATGGGTAGAGCTTTTCCTCTTGGGCCCCCTTAACTATAGTAGGTTATTTTCGAGAGCTGCATGAGGCATGTAAGACAAAGCAAAGAGAACGCAGTATTTGGAGGGGAAAGAGAAGGTTAATGTGGAGGCAGAACCCACCAATGAAATGTAAAAGGTAGGGTGATCCCGAAACTTTATACAAATCAGGGGTAGATCAAGCAAATCTCTCTCCACACCCACATTGTAGGTCACAACTGAGTGAGATCAAAACCAGGTGAATTTAGGCAGTGGTGATTTTGTAATATTATCTTACCTTTAGCACACTTCAAGCATCGTACTCTCTTCAGTGCATTTTGCTGGAAGCAAATGAGACTTTATTCCTGAGGATATTTTGTTTCTATTTGACTGCAGTAGCCACTGACAAGAGCTGCTGATGGTCTGCGTTATCACTGAGCTCACCCTGAATTCTTGGAGTCCTGATTTTCTATTACCTTATTTAGATAGAAAATCCAGGTGGAGAGAAACCCAGTATGTGGCTCTTTATCTGGAATCAAAATACTCAGAAAAGCAAAATAAAGTTGACTGGGAAAAACAATGATAACATTATTTAGAATGATGACCACAGGCACACCTAGAGGACCTAAGATGCCTCCTGATCTCTGAAAAATAGTGAGCAGCTTAATTTTAGTGCAAAGAGCTGATTTATTACATTCAAATTATTTTAAAATTGGTCATTCATTTATTTAGTCAACAAACATTTATTCGACATCTAACAATTCTTGTTTCAAAGAGAGGCAATGGGCAAAATCACCCAAAAAGTAGAGTCAAGATTAAGATCCCTATCGGAGTCAGCCAGGTAGAAATACACAAAAGGGGCTCGGACCCTGAGCCTGACCAAGTGAAGTTGCAGACTTGCTTCTTTTCTTAGCAGACTCATCCTCAAGCATGTTGAGTGATTTCTTCCTTGATTGCTCGTCTTGTCCCATTCGACTTGAATGACATCCTAACCATCAATACCTGATACAATTCAAACTTTCCTTTAATACACACTTCACTAAAGAAGATACTCATTTTATATCTGTTGAATTGAGTATATGAGAACGTAAAACACTTTTCGTTTATCAATTAAGAAAATTCAAGAAATTATTAATGTAAAATCAGGACTTTTCACCTTCTGAGTACATTTCAAGAGATAGCATCCATGGCTCAGTGAATAAAATACAGAGATTTTCTTACAAATGATTTCATCAAGTAGAATGACCTTTCAAGGTCTTTTATGAAGTAGAACAACCTTTCAAAGTCATGACCAGATTATCAGACCATGTCATGCAATATACCTAGAATTTAATGAGAGGTTGTTTTAATATCTCTAAGAGTTATGTGTTTGTAAAATACAGGGAGTCTATGAGAAGAATGCATATCAAATTCAAAGAACTTTTGAGTTAAATGGAAAAGATTTTTAAATATCTTAAGATCTTTATGGCAGTTTTAAAACAAGGTCACATATTCGTTGACACTCCAGCCGTTGAAACGAGGGGTCTTTATCCCCTCCTCTTGAATATAGACGGGGCTTGTGATTCTTTGACCAATCAAGTGGCAGTGAACCCTATGTGACTTCCGAGGTTAGATCACAAAAGGCCACACAGCTTCCACCTTGCTACAGGAACACTTGCTCTTAGTGCTGGGAGGTCATGTAAGAAGTCTGACTACCCTGAGGTCACATTGCTAGAGAGACCATATGTAGGCATTCTGGATGACAGTCCCAGCTAAGCCCAGCCTTCCGGCCATTCCCCCAAAGTATGAGCCATAGGAGTGACCATTTGGGGTTCAGCTGGGTGATCCTTCTCTTCTACATGGTGTTAATGGAAGTCACTTGGTGGAACTGGAGAATGAACTAGCTGGAGGAATGGACTAGCTGATTCTTGCCCAAATTCCTGACCCGCAAAACTGTGAGATGCAATTAAAAAAAGTTTTAAGCCAGTAAGTTTTGGAGTAGTTTGCTATGTAGCAACATGGAACAAGACCCCTCTGCCTGCACCCCCTGAAAGAACAGAGAGACATAAGAGAATAAAAAATTCATATAGCTGCTGAATGGGGGTCTCATATTCTGTGAGTAGAAGAAAGAATTGGGCATTATATAACCTAAACACAGGAATATGGACCATGAGAGCCATCAGACCACCCTACATGGAGGGTCATAATATAATAGATCAAAAACCTGTCCCATCAATGTCCTCAACAAGAATCCAATCATTGTTCCAGCTGAAGTTCTCCACTCTTACGGAATTTCAACTAGCAAAGAAGATATGCTACAAAATTGCTTGAAATGGCATAATTATTTCCTTGATGGTTAAACATCTTTCAACTCTAAAGATTTAGAATTAAAAATAGAAATGCCTAAGTAATAAAAACCACAGTATTACTATTTGTTTTAATGAATCTGGGCATTTTTAATATTTTATGTACTTATGATGTTCATAAGAATTTGGTCAATTAGAGTAACAGATCAGCCTTGTAATTCTAATTGAAAATGTATAATTGAGTAATTAATTTAGACTTGTAATTTCACAATGAAATCTTATTAAGTTTATGAACAGTTTGAGCACATTTAAGGGAATTCAAGTTTCTCAAATATTATGTTAGATTTTTTAATATTTTTAGATATTACTTGGAAAGGTTTCTTTTAGTTAAGTCACATAGTTTGTGTACCAAATGAATTTAAAATATTTGAAGACATTTTACTAAGTTCCCAAAATGGGATGAACATTGTTTAAAGCCAATATATTTCCTAATTTAAATGCCTTACAAAAGAATTTCCTCCTGCCATACATTTGCTAAGAGCTATTCTTATTCTTTCTCTCCTGGGGATTTAACTGAGCTGTCTAAGAAGTATGGCTGGTCACTGCCAGAGGCAAGAAGGAAAGGAAATTCTTCCTGAGCAAGGGTGAAGAAGAGTCTGTGAACTGTCAGCAACAGAGACGAGCTCAGCAGCTTCTGCACAAAAGATAACTCTGCCTTGAAAACCCATGACCCGTCCGTGCTCCGAGCTGCTCATGGTGCTTTCTCTGCCACTCCACTGCATCCAGAAAAGTGGATGGGCACCTTTACATGAGGAACACTGCAACCAACGCTCAGGAGACTCTCTGAAGTGAGAACAGGACCTGTTACCTAGACCAGGTCTTCTCCTTTAATTGACAGTAACAATAGAAACGCTTGCTCCCAGAATGCAGAAGTGTTTTCCATTCCACCTGCAGAGATAAAAAAGGAAAGAAATGAAATACACATGAAAGAATAAGAATAAGGAGATAAAGATATTCTTAAAATCATTAGGTTTCACTATCGGACCTAGCGCACCCTTCACAGATTCTTCTAGTAATGTGCACCTACACTCTTGTGGGTGACAGCCCAATCTGTGTATTTATCTAAGCTATGCTTCTGTCCTTATATCTTTCCTAGGTTCTTCAACCCATTTCCTTCTGTACCTCAGCTCTCCTTGTTTACTTCAGGCCATATCGTTCTAATGATACATTTGGATATGCTTCTATTCTCTGTGGCTTAGAAAGCCAAAGACACCCACTCACAGGTTCACTGACCACTGCTACATCCAGAGGCAGAGACTCGGTTGCCCAGGCAACCAGGTTCAAAGCTTCCCCTCACCCAGCAGAACAGTAGCTGACACCTTATCTCATCAGCCTCTTTTCTCCATGTGAGCCTCAAATTATTAGTTTCCTTAGAATTCTTTTGACTTTCTACATACCACCATCAATGTGATGGACCTGGAATGTGTCTGACCAGATCCCCTTCCTGCTCCTGGGAAATCACCCAGACACCACTGTCTGCCCTAGAGCATCTTCTTACCCCAATCCACTACCTTGGCGGCAGTTGACTGGCCCACAGGCAGCACCTTCCAGATGGTCCATTAGAGTCATTCTCCAGTTTGCTATCTAACTGGGGTTGAGAAAAAACAAAACAATAATCCTTCTTGTGATGGGTTGAATTGTGTTGTTTAAGAGTATATTGTCTTATTTCCTCACATTTGTGAATTTTCCAGTTTTCCTTCTGTTATTGATATCTAGTTTTATTTCACTGTGGTCGGAAAAGACGCCTTAGATGATTTCAAACTTTAAAAATTTATTGAGACTTGTTTTGTATTGTAGCATATGATCTATCCCAGAGAATGTTCCATGAGCACTTGAGAAAAACGTGCGTTCTGCTGGTTTGGGGTGGAGTGTTTTGTATACGTTTCTTAGGACTAGTTTGTTTACAGTGTGGTTCAAATCCTCAATTCCCTTATTGATCTTCTGGTTAGTTATCCTGTCCACCACAGATAGTAGAGTATGTAAGTATCCAACTATTACTGTGGAACAGTCTATTTCTCCCTTTAATTATGTCCATTTTTGCTTCAAATGTTTTTGGACCTCTATTGCCAGTTCTGTATATGTTTATAATTGTTATATCTGCTTAATAATGAAGCCTCTGTGTATCCATTTGGAAACGTAAAGGGACCATAGCATTTTTCCAAGATGCCCAGGTAATCTAATACTAGATTGGGGTGCCTTATGTTTTACAGTTTAATATTTAACATAATATTTGGGATATATACAGTAGTTGCCATAATGCAGGATCTAGAAGCTTTTGTATAGTTAATCAATTATTAATTTAAACAGAATTTTTTAAAACAGGGAAAAAGAATGATTAAGACAATGAAATAGATTTCTAACGAAATTTGAAAGGAAAATCAATTACAGAAACCCCTGCAGAACTTCCTTTCTTGTGAAAATGTTACAATACGCAATTTATATATATATATACACAACAGATTTTTGGCAAAAGGCACCACTCACAGTAGATGAACTTTATTTATGTAAATGCCTGTCATGATGCTCTTAGTAATTCTGTAATCCAAAGAGTGAATCTTCTATAAAGTATAAAGCAGTGCATTTTCTAGTTCTCTATCATGAAAAAGTAATTTAATCTAGTTCCAGGCGGCAAATAAAAGACAGCTGTGCTCTCTTCCTCTGCTGCTCCTGTGTGACCGATCCAGCACCCAGATGTGAGAGCTGCTGCTTCATCGAAACTTTAAAGAATATGGAAGGTTAGTTCCCTGTGCTTCTGACGCCTGTCAGAAAATTTCAATAGGTGAGTTAAGAAGCCTGAATGAGTCAGAGAATCTTTAAATAATAAGACAACCAAAGTTAGAAGGTATAAAGCAGCTTAAAAAAAAGGCAAATATAAAAATAAAAGGTCCTGTTTAACGTTTAAGTAGGGACTGCATGCTGGTGCTGCAAATCGATGGAAATCATTCCAGGCTCACAAAAGGAATAGGTGATCCATAAATCCACGTCAGTTTGACTTGCTTTTACTTACTACATCTGCTCAGTCCACAATTCCTCCATTTGGAAATGCAATGTTCCCTTCTGGAACAGTGAGGGAAAGAGGCCAGATACAGTGAGTAGCCTAATTCTTCCCTGTCTATCACCACCTCTCCCAACACACAGACATAGAGGTCACTTCTAATTAGCCCTCGTGGGAGTGATTAATTGCTCCAGCTATGGGGCTGGGCCTGGGGCCAGGTCTCCCGTCACCAGATTTGGGGCTGGGCAGGGAAGTGGGAGTGGACTGCTCTGGCAAAGGAATGCACGAGCTGATCTGAGGAGGGCACAGGTGGTGTGAATTCTTCCTCTGGGGCTCTGCTGAGCTGCAACTGACCTGCACTGCCAAAAACCAGATGGCTATAGAGAGCGAGAGCAGAGAGAGGACCTGCTGAGAGGGTCTGATGGAAGGGCAGAGGGCAGACTGGCCCAGCCTGTGTAGGCAACACAGATATTTACACAACACCTTCCAGTTCATGAGAGATTTTTGTCTTCACTATGCCATTCACTTTTAAGCAAATGAATCATGGAAGAGGCAGAAAATAGTATTATCCTCAGGTAATATAATTAACCCCATGTATTTTAATAAATGAAGAAATTGAGGCTTGCTTGAGATCATAGTCCTGGTAAGGATAGAGCTGTAAATCAAACCTCTATCACTTCACGCTTCTCAAGCTTCTGTTGTTTAGAATATCAACCCCAAATAGACCTACTTAATCAGCTGTGGATCAAAACGCAACGCAATGATGCAAGTCTCTCAGGGGCTGGAGCTGCGTTAGCAGTGGAGGTGGATGGTAGGAGGTCTGGCTTGGTTTATAAGCTGCTTTCAAGAATTTATAATTTATTCTAAAGGCAATGGGAAGACTATGTTCATGTTTTAAAATGGGAATCAGCAAATCATGGTTCATAGGCCAAATCTGGTCCGCTGCCTATTTTGTAACTCATTTTATTGAGTCGCATCCATGCCCATTTATTTACGCATTGTCTGTGGCTGATTTCACGCTACTGTGGTAGAATTGAATAGCTGCAACAGAGACCGTAGGGCTTGCAAGGTCTAAAATAATAAACTACCTGGCCCATTACAGAAAAAGTTTGCTGGCCTCTGTTTTAGAAAGATCTCTCCGGCTATGATGTTGATTAGAGGGAACCAAGACGAGAGGCAGTAAGCCCAGCCGGAAGTCTACCTCAAAATTCTTAATGAGAAAGGACAGGAGTCTGAAGTTGGTTTGGGGCAATGGCAATGATTTAAAAGATGCTGAGGTGAAGACTTGAAAAGAGTTGGAGGCCGGATATGTGAGTTGAGAAGGTGGAAAGATAAGAATGATTCCAATTACAATATTAGACATATTTTTAAGACGGTAATTGAAGGCACAGGATTAGATGCTTCACTCAGGGAGAGAATGAAGAGTGAGAGAAGAGGCCCCAGGCAGAACCTCAAAGAACGTAGATGTATAAAGGCTGGGCAAACAGAGAAAAGTGCTCAGAGAAGATTTAGAAGGAGCTGCCAGTCAGGGAGGAGGACAAGCAAGAGGCAGTAGTGTCAAAGGTGCCGCCGGATGGAGGTGAGGACTCCAAACTTGCCATTGGATTTGTCAAGAAGGAGCAATTTCTGTGGAAAGGCAAGGGGCATACACCGGACCCTGGTGAACAGAGGAAGGATGGAGAGGTGAGGACGTGGGGAGAGATGCAGACACAATGCTTTCAAAATGCTTGATCCTGAGGGGAAAGGAAGGGATAGCAAGATGGCTGTAGGGCGACCTGAGATTGAGCAACGGTTTCATTTTTTCTTCTTTGCTTGTTTATTAATAAAGGAACTCTGTAAGCACACTTAAATAATGAAGAGAAGCCAGTAAAGGGAGAAGCTGAAGATGCAGGGGCAAGAGGGGCTAAGCCATGAAGGGTGGCTTCCCAGGAGGCCAGAGGGAAGAATAATCTAGAGCAAGTACCAAATAAGATCATCTATTGAGAGGGAGAGAGGATGCCTCAGGATGGGTGGTTTGAATAGTCAGAGATAATGGAAAACAGGAAGATAACTGAGGAAATCCAGAATTGCCAGGCAAAACTACAGGTCCAGCTGAAGATCTGTGAGTTGTGATGTTCTCCACCAAGGGGAAGGGTTTGAGTAGAAAACTAAACACAAAATTTCAGGAGTAAGGAGTTGCAATGACTCAGAATCCAGCTGAAAGAAATGGTATCTAAAGTTTTAGCATAAGGCGCATCTATTCTTCCACTTCTGTGAATATCTAACTTCTGGCCTTGAATCAAATTAGAGTTCCAAAAGCCCATACATGCGGACCACAGCAACTTAGCCCCTCGTAGAAGTGCCTTCATCAAGTTTCGATGAAAATTTCTGGCCTTTCTGAGCTACCCCGAGCCGGCTCCACATGGCATTGTTCTGGGTTCCTATTGTAACTTAAAGGGAAGCTTTCACGATGTCCAGAGCCCTTGATGTCCTGAAAATGAAGGAGGAGGATGTCCTTAAATTCCTTGCAGCAGGTACCCACTTAGGTGGCACCAACCTTGACTTCCAAATGGAACAATACATCTACAAAAGGAAAAATGATGCCATTACCTCATAAATGTCAAGAGAACCTGGGAGAAGCTTCTCATGCCATTATGCCCATTGAAAAGCCGGCGGATGTCAGTGTCATATCCTCCAGGAATACTGGTCAGCAGGCTGTGCTAAAGGTTGCTGCCGCCACTGGAGCCACTCCTATTGCTGGCTGCTTCACTGCTGGAACCTTCACTAACCGGATCCTGGCAGCCTTCCAGGAGCCAAAGCTTCCAGTGGTTACTGATCCCACAGCTGACCACCAGCCTCACTCAGAGGCCCTTATGTTAACCTGCCTGCCATCACCGTGTGTAACACAGACTCTCCCCTGTGCTATGTGGACGTGGCCATCCTGTCCAACAATAAGGGAGCTCACTCACTAGCTCTGATGTGGTGGATGCTGGCCCAGGAAGTTCTGCACGGGTGTGGCACCAGCCTTTGTGATGGCGACCCATGGGAGGTCTTGTCTGATCTCTGCTTCTGCAGAATCCTGAAGAGATTGAAATAGAAGAGCAGACCACTGCTGACAAAGGCCTTCACCAAGGAGGAATTTCAGCGTCAATGGACTGCTCCAGCTCCCAGATTTACTGCTTTTCAGCTCAAGGTTGCAGACTGGTCTGAAGGCGTGCAGGTGTCCTCTGTGCCTATTCAGCAGTTCCCTGCTGCAGACTGGAGTGCTCAGCAGCCACTGGAGCCTGGTCTGCAGTTCCCGCTGCTCAGGTCACTGAATGCATGGGAACAACCATGGAATGGGCTTAAGCTGTTCTTCCACAGACACTTAAAGAGAAAATGGAAATAAGCTTGAAAGAAAATGAACAGTTTCTAAAAAAAGAAAAACATCAGATTTCTTCTAGCATATAGATTAAAACACAAACTCATTGGATTTTGTAGTAAACATCCTAGCTTGGTCCTAAGCTGTGTTAAATCTAAGATTGAAGTGAGTCTGAAGATGTCTGGAGGACCCATAGGGGAGACTCTAGGAATTTCTTTATATGAGGGTGAGAGAGGTCAGATGGGAAACACATCTTAAGAAACAAGAGCATCAACATACTGACATCCTCAATATTGATCCAAGGAAAGTTCACCAATTATCATTTCACCAATTTCTCTATGAGGCAATGAGCACAAGGTATCAGCATCATTTGTACCAAGAGTTACAATGTGAGTGCCTGCTTCTTAGGAGTCAAGCATCATTCAAGGTCCTTGACTGATATTGTCTCATTTAACACAGCAACCTTTCCGGAGATATTACTACTGGTCCCCTTTAATGGATGAAGAAACTGAGGCTTGAAATGCAAAACAACTTTCCTGGGATCACACAGCTGGTTATTAGTAGCATCAAGATTCACACTGGTGAAGCCAAAACTGTCCTAGACCCCTCTCTGATGACAGGAGTATCAGCCCACAAAGTCAGGTGTATAAGAACCTTGTGAAAATTTCTATAACTCAGCTTAATCTCTATTTTAAGCCTCACCCCAAAACTTCTATGAGTAGTTAACCAGGGTCATTTCAAGATTTTACCCCTCCCGTTCCCCTCTGAGTTAAAGACAATATTTGGGAGCTGATGTGCACCAAGGCATTGGGTACACCCTGGACCTTAGTAATCTGCCCACACTAGGTGCTACTAAGACAGCCATTGTCCCATGAAATGTGGCCCTTGGACCATGGGCCAAAACTTGTCAGGAACAATAGGTCACCTTTGTCTTGCCCTCACAGCCTTTGGGCAGGGCACATACTCCGGAGTTTTGCACCAGCCCATTTATGCAGCCCACCAGGAACCTGGACACATTGGGTTTATGACACTGGTTGGAGAACCCACAAAGCCTTGGCCTCCATGGTCTTGCTCTTAGCCCCTCCTACTCTTGGCGTCTAAGACCTCAGAGGTCTTGCTGCCCCTCTGATAGCACTGCCAGAAAGCAGAGCATGAGCTCTCCCATCTCTTTCTCCACAGCCCTGAGCCCTGGGGAATATTTCTCACCTTGTGGAATCCTTTCCCCACTATGCTTGTTTAGGTCACTTTCTGTGGGCCCACAAATTTTCCCCTCCCTCCAGGGCTTTGGATTTGGACAGGAAAAGCCAGGATTTCCAAGTCAATCCTGCCCCCTCCTCTCTGGAGGTGAGGAGGGCGAGGCTTATGAGCATTTCAGCAAAGAAAATATGGGGAGGAAAAAAATAGGATAATATAGGACAAGATAATACCAAAATAGTATCTTGCCACTTTGAGTTCCTTAGAAGAAAAATGCCTCTTAAATGTAAGGAATAAAGTTTAGAATAAAGGTCATTGGATGATTTGAGTGAAAGCTCCACTAACATTTTCTGGCAACAACCCAACAACCACAGAGAAGGGCAGAATATGCAAAACACAACTCAGTGCATTAACATCCAAGAAAGCTTGAAGCTGAAAAGGCTGGGCTTTCACGGCATCTTCACAGAAATGCAACTGTACAAACCTCTTTTCAGTACATATTTTGTAGCAGTCTGATAGCCTGCCTATTCACCTGGTGAAACACTTTCTGTTGGTGTAAGGTCATGGAGTTCTGACATCATTTCATTCATTGTCCCATTTCTAATATGTGCTGTGTCGATCCCATCAGGGCTTTCATAAGTAGAGTCATTTTCTTTTTCAATTAAGGTTAATTTTCTGTGTCCTCTTTGCTTTTCTCTCTCCTAAGATGGAGAAAAGGAGCTGGAAAAAAGGAATATTAAAAAACAATGAAAGGGGCTGGCCCAGTGGCCTAATGGTTAGGTTCAGCATGCTCCACTTCAGCAGCCTGGGTTTGTGAGTTCAGATCCCAGGCATGGGCCTACACCACTCACCAAGCCATGCTGTGGTGGCAACTCACCTACAAAATAGAGGAAGATTGACCCAGATGTTAGTTCAGTGAAAATCTTCCTCAAGCAAAAAGAGGAACATTGGCAACAGATGTTAGGTCAGGGCCAATCTTCCTCACTAAAAAAAAAAAAAAAAAATTAAAAATGGTGAAGGACCAAATATATGGAGAATGCAACATGGCATTTGTGGGTTCTTGTCTGTTTTTCTCTAAGTGCAGCTCTTCAAGGAAGAGTCTCATGAGTCTGACTATTATCAAGTCCTTTAAATGAGATGTTTTCTCCTGAAAAAGAGTGATAATTGCTATTTCTTTTGCAATCTAGCAGTCTCTAAAAGCCAAGATTAGCTTTCATCTGAAGACAATGCTACCACTTTGCACATGAAAATATATTCCAGGCCTAGAGCCAGGGGTCAGAAGTATGGAACGTGGAGATCAGTGAGCAGGCTGGGTGAGGAGGGGAGGTGGGGGCAGGTAGAAGGTATGACAGGTAAAAGGTGGGGCAGAGTGACAGTGATGGTCTCGGTGGGAGGGCAGAATTTAGCATCCTGGAAATGCAGAGGTAGGGACCTGAATGGCTATGGAAGGACTGAACATTGGGAAGAGTCTTAGGCAACAAATGGCAGATGATACAGGAGGCAGGACCCATCCCCTGATCAGTGGAAGGCCTAGATGCTAGTCCTGGACCTGAGGGGCCTGAGCAGTGGGGAGAGCGACTGGTAGTCAGACCTCACAGATGTTTTGTTTAACCTTGCAGAGCCATTCTAGGTAACTATTTTCCCTGTGTACTGAGAGGAAGAAACTAAATGTTAGGAGAGTTAAATGAATTGCATGGTCATACGTTTAATAAAGTGATCCAGACCAGATTTGAGCCCAAGTCCACTCAAAAGCCTGAACGTGTTCCAACTTCACCGAGACTGACAGGGTGCAGACCTGAGGTCTTCTCAGGCAACATCCTGTCCCAGCCAGTTGGGGAGCTTGCAGTGTTTCTCAAAACACGATCTGTGAACCCCTTCAATAAGAGTCACTCTAGCAGCTTGTAAAAAACATTAACACCTGGGATTCTTCCTTAGATATTCTGATTCAGGTCTAGAGTGGATCTCAAGAATTTTAAGTTTTCTGAGAGCTGCTGATCCGGGTTTCCATTATCCTGGCCACTGCAATTGAATTATGGTTGGTCATAAGTCCTAGGCAGGGCCAATCGATGTCTTCTCTAGGATTAATGTACGTACACTTGGAAAAAGCAGTATTCTTTCCACTGATAGTGCTAAGCTTTGAGGCTGTGAGCTGGGTTGGCTGGGGCTCATCTTGTCTACCTTGTAGAAGGAGCTTCCTTAGAGAAGGTTGCAAATCAGAAATAAGCCTTGGAGCACCCTGGATGCAGTTATGTCTGAAGTCTAACTTGGATCTCCTGGTTCTTTGAGCCCATGCTCCTTTTGTTTTTCCCTAAACTAGTTTGAGTTGAGTATCTGCCACTTGCAGCCAGATGGCCTCGCTAGAGTTTGTGTGAAACAGACCAGAAGGTTTACATGAGTGCAGCAGAGACACCAGTGTAATGGGACTTCTAACTTCACTGACGTCATCCTTGGGCTTCAAAGCAGAAGTTACGTGTGGTTTTTCTTGTACTTGATCCTGACACCGTCCTTGGCTGATGTTGTCCACTTCCATGACTTCAGTTACCACGATGATTCAAAAATCAGTCTCTCCACCTGCACCACTCCTCTGTGGTTTTCATCTTCTTTGGTTATGATTCAAATGTCTGCTGGACATTTCCACTTGGGTGTTCCCAGGCACCTCAGATTCAACAGACACAAAAGTGCATTTATGATCTTTCCCTCCCAGATATGAACCATCTCTTGTTCTCCTTATCTCTGTAAAAGGCACTGCTATTTTCCCAGTTCCCAAGCCAGAAACCTGGGCATTCTCCTTGACAGCTTCCTTTCCATACCATCCCTGCCCTTCTATTGCCACATCAAGTTGGTTCTTCCATCTAAACTCCAAATACACATCTAAATACCGAAATACAGCTTACAAAGCTCTTCATATTTTGGTCATTGCTTACCTAGATTAGTCAATTTTTGTCCCCATCTCCTTTTGGACTTTATGTGCTAGCCATATCAAACTTTTCCAGTGCCTTGAAGCACCGTCTCAGACTCTCTTTTGCCTCTGGACCTTTCAATAATTTGATCAAATTTTCTGGAACTCTCCTCCCTCCCCTCTCTCTCTGCCCAGTGAACTCTTATTCATTCTCTAAGACTCGACTGCAATGTCACTTTTGGAAAGACTTGCCTGTAATCCTGAGTATGGCTTACCTTCCACTATTAGAAGCTCTCACAGTACTCCAATAACTCCCTATTGTAGCAATATTTAGTATGTTTAGTCTACTATTCAATTTACTGAGAGAGAGAAAATTTAAGTGGATAGATATAATATGTTGAGGATGAAAAAATTAAATTGTGTGTTCTCAAATTAATTTTTAAGCTTAACCGCATGCAATCATCCACAGTAGAATTTTTTAAATTGAAAAAATTATTCTAAACTTCATCTAGAAGAATAACTGAGCAAAAAAAGCTTAAAATTTTCAAAAATAAAAAGAAATAAGGGGAGATCAGCCTTATCGGATATTTAAAACTATTAAAGCTATAAATGTTGGAACAGTGCTTAAAATCCTTCAATGGCTTTTCATTGCGTTTAGAATAAAACTCCTTAACAAGGGCCTAGCTGGGTTGCATTTATTTGAGAACTGAATTCTCATCCGGAATCCTACCTACAAAGCAGTCTGGAAAGTGTAGTGTTGGCTTTTCAGGCTACACAGCGAAGGAAGACAAACTGGAAGGAGATGGGAATGGATGCCAAGTATCAATCAGCCATTTCCACCACAACACATCTCAAGACTTGGAATTACTTTGTTGACTTTTTTGTAACTTTCTTTTGGGAGATGGGGTCTCCTTCTTTCACCTCTACCATCCCAAACGTGAGCTTCATGAGGAAAGGAATTATGTCTGTTTTGTTCATCACTATATCCATAGTACCAAACACACAGAGGACACCCGATAAATATTTGTGATGAAAATTTAAGCACAAGAGGCCTCACTATGCTTTGAACTATTAGACCCACCTCCTGAGGTAGTGACCTGTTTTGAAAAATACATTTTAAGAGAAACAATAATGAAGATGGCAATGATGATGAGAAGCTACGGGCACTATTCCATATAAGCAATGCAATAGGAAATATTTTAGCTAAAGACAGAAAAGTGGGAGTTCTGACTTGAATAATTTGAAAGCCTGTCACGTGGAAGAAGGAATAGACTGGTTCCATTGCTTCAGATAGTAGGACCAGAGCCAATAGAGAGACGTTGCAGGGAATCAGAATTCAGCTCAGGATCAGGAATAACTGCCGCCTAACACATTCACCAGGAGATGGAGAGAGTCTTCCATGGGAAATGGCCCCACTTGGGAATGTGGATCCTATACTACGGGGCCTGGGTAGTGGTGAGCTGAATGACTTCTGAGGCCTCTAGGGTCTCAGGCTAACCTAGAAGTAGACATATTTCTTTATTCTTATTGAAATGCCTGATTATGCAGGTGTTAATGTTTCATTTCTTTAGGACTAAAATGAGTTATTCATGCCCTCCTACCTTGGCAAAGCCTTCAAATGACTTCTAGTTACCACCTGGCTGAACTGCAGCTCTAGAAACACAGCAGGCTCCTGTCTTCACTCACCTTCTAGACATCCTGCGCCGAGTAGGGTTGAACACAGCTCATCACAAACCACTAGCAATGCATTTTCAATTATAGTCATTTGCTTTGCACCCCACTCCCTTGGTAAGAGGCTGATATTATTCTCCTCACCTTTTAAAAGCAGAGGCACAGACGCTTGAAGCAATTTTCACAAGGTCACTGAAAATTCGATGGAGGTCCCGGGCGGCGAGCCGGATGCTTAATTCCCTGAGTCACTCGGCCCCCACTGCTGCCCGGCAGGAGGCCTGGGCTGAGAGTCGCAGGAAAACATGGCGGTGGCTTTAGTTCTACTTTTCTGTTTGTGCTTTGAATGGGTAAAACAATAACTGCATTTTTCCCCCAAAAAATTTTTTAAGGAATAGAGAAACTCAGAACAGGGAGAATAATTCTTTGGAAGGCTGCTTATTGTGTAGTACAATGCCTGGGTTCTAGTTACTCTGTCCTGTTCTCTACGATTCTGGAGACACATTGCTTAGCCAGGAGGGCTTTTAATAAACCCTCATAAATGTGGAATTTTAGTGGGGAAGTCGATTTTGTTGCTTCGTCCCATGTGCTGCTTTAACCGTTGTGGAGTGAATAGGAAAGGTTTAACAGAGGGTGCAAATATGAAGGGACACTGAGCTTGTGGCTCTCTGTGCATTTCCATCTGCACGTTCGTGAATTATTCAACCAACACGGAACAGCACTGTTTGGGGGTGGAATTTTTTTTTTAATGGTGAAATTTAAATGAGCTCCATTCCCTGAAATAACTAAAGAAAGGAAACTACATCAGCACCTCCAACACAGGGAAAGCCGGCCAAGGGCTGTATTTATCATCATCGGCTTTGCAGGGTTTTCAGATTTTTCCAAGAAAACTGAAGGAAGCTGGTTTTCAAAGAAAAAAGACCTTTTCAAAAAATCCACTCAATTCTTACAAGTATTACCCAACCTTATATCTTTCTTCTGAAATGACTCTCTTTGGAGGATAATAAATAATAGATTTGTGCCTCATGGGTGTGTAACTCTTTCTGACTCTGCTACTGACTCTAGAGAGAGGCTCGCACAGAGAGGGGAGCAAGGAAGAAGCTAACTCAGGGCTGAGTCTCCCCCCTTTCTTCAGCAAGCGTCACGCGGGAGCAGCTGCACCCTGCCGGTAAACCGTGCCTCTCATCTCAACAACTATTTTTAAATGCTTTGGGGTTGAGCGTGTATATTACACAAAGGTGGGAACCTTTCTGGAATAAGTGCAATTTAAAAAACTAGAATGACCGATCTCTTTAGAGTCACACAAAATGCAACGCAAACAGTATCTTCTATCAGCCTTTGCAAAGACTCGATGACAATTTCATGAAGTATGACATTTAACTGCTCAGCTATGGAAAGCACCTTACAAGATTCAGAAAGTCAGAGTTCAGTCACAAGTATGCATGCATCGAAGGGCAGTTTCTTAAGATATTAATTTTGTGGGGCTTTTTGTTTTTTTTTGTTTTTTGCTACTTATGCTTGCTTTCTATTTCATTTGTTTGCCTACAGAAGAATCAGAAAGAATGAGGAGCATTCTTCCCCCACAGCCCCAAGCTTGGTGACAAGCAAGGACTCAAGTCCAGAAGATCTGTGACTGCCTTTACTCCCACTGCAGCATTAAGAGATTTTTTTTTTCCCAAGGAAGATTAGCCCTGAGCCAACATTCTTGCCCATCCTCCTCTACCCTACACGTGGGACGCCTAACACAGCATGGCTTGCCACACAGTGCCATATCTGCACCCGGGATCCAGGCCGGCGAACCCCGGGCCGCCAAAGCAGGACGTGGGCACTTGACCACTGCACCACCCAGCTCGCCTCAAAAGATTTTTAAAATCTCTGCCTTATGGGGGCTGTGGGTGAGGAATGGAGAGCTATGGGGTTGGGGTGGGGTGCAGAGTGGCCTGAACTGAAAGAGCTTGCTCCGACCAGGACAGCAGATGGGGGCCTGAAGGAGGAGCAGGACCCCTCCCCACCTGGGCAGGTGGCACTGGGCAGTGGGAGGACAGAGAGAGAGCAGATGGCAGGAGCCCTGGGGAAGAAATACCTATCTGGTGCCCCTAGACAAGCTAGAGCCTGGGAAGGGGACTCGATGCTCAGCAAAGATCTCTCTGCCCCTTCGTTGATGAGACCAGCAGACCCATCTGCCTCCTCTGTGCTGCCACCACCTTCTGCAGTGACCATGAAGACTGAAGACCGGAGGGCCCTTCACGTAAGACCTGCCTGGATGAGACTCTTGGACCTTTGAATAACCATGCTGGGACTGGCGAGAGGGGATCTAATCATGAGTGAGATTGAGTTTCCCGCTGTTACAGCAAGATGGAGATCTCGAAAATCTTGCATTTTATTTAAAGGGTGGAAAAAAATGACACATTTTGCATCCTGATATCGAGTAAAATATGTATCTGGTGATATATACATGTGTATATATATATATTTTTTCTTCCAAATTATCAGGAGATTGCAAACCAAAAGTCCAAGTCTAATAATAACCCAATAGTTTGGAACTATGAACACATTTCTCCATTGAAGCGGTTATGCATGGAAAGTAGATCACCAGACTGGCCCTCAAAGATTTAATTTAATTTAAAATTAAAATCACTTAATCTAAAATGTTAGATATTTACAATGGAAAATATTATTACATGGTAATTAAACATTAGCTAAACATGGTAATTAAATAAAAGAGGGAGAAGTTGGAGTGAGATTTTGATTTTCTTTTTTGTGAGTTCGGGCTCTTGAGGAAAAGCAGACTTTTAGAAGGTGGGTTTCGTTAGGTGTAATGTGCTCAAGAACTTGTGAACACCTTCCAGGTTAGATGGTTCGCAGCGCTAGTCACCAAATGGTGACACTTACCCAACACTACTTGATGGTGACTTAAGGAAGTTCATGGAAACGTCATCTGTGAGGAGTCTGGTGGGACACTGGTCTCACTGGCATGAGGCGATGATGGTCCCCCGTCCTGCATAAGGAAAGTTTGACATGAACTCCGTTCAGGAACTTTGCATGACCCTTTTGTTCTCGTGTGAGCTGGGATACCACCTACTGCTTGACCATCAGAGTTTGCACACAGTGCTGAACTTTCATTCTGCCAAGCTTTCAGGATGGACTTTATGTAAAGACAGAGTGGGCAGCCATCCTGCTGTGCGCTTTGAGAAACATTAGGCAAGTCCCCTGCCAAAAACATCCACCCTCATCAACTTTACAGCGTATAGGAGATACAGGTATTAATGTGTTTGGATAAAGAACCCTGGTAAAATGCACATATTTTCTGGGAAGGTGATCCCTTTTCTAAGAATTTGAGTCAGTATATTACTTTCATATAGAGTGGAAATAAGAAGACGTGCGTATGTTAGATGACCAAATGTCTACAATAGACAGGTTATAGTGAAAATTTTCTTCTCAGAGTTAAAGATAGTATAAAACTACCAATTACATTTCACGTAGATATCTTTTCCCATCTAAATAATACTCAAACAGTGAGGAGAACCCATAATAGTACCACCCACTGAGAAGCACCTTCCTCAGCTAGAGATACAGGAGGCCTTCGAACCTCCTGTGATACGGCCCCGCCCACGTCAGCATCCTGGGCATTACCAATGGCTCTTTCTGCTCTCTGCCCCTGGAAATTGGATGTGCCACGCGTGCAGGAGCAAAGATTGTGCCCTGCGGGGAGGCTCGGTGCATGCCAATAGAGCATGAGGAAGACAAGGGGAAAATGCCTACTTTCATATGAGTCTTATGAGTAAATTCATAAGTTCATGTGAGACAATTATTCCAGACTTAGCCCAGTGCCCAATTATTCTCACAACAGGATTCCTGTCTTCTTAAATCATCTTAAATCTTAAACTGTGATTAAGTAAATAATTAGGCAGCTTCTTTATATGAACTAACATATTCCCTAGCCAACTTGAGATTATATAAATAAGCCTTTATCTTCAACTATTACTCATGCATTCACTTGCCTCAAATGTTGGAGTAATTCTCCTAAAGTCTTCTTTAGAACTTCAAACAAACGATTAGCCTTTGTTGCGTTCCTCCAAATCTCACCAATTTTCTGAGGCTGATGAAACCCAGACAGCGATTCAGAGGGCAGCGGCAGGATGAGACTGAGTTCTGTGTGCTAAAGAGAGGGAGACTACGTCATTTAGGGTTTGTATTAATTTGCCAGGGCTGCCATAACAAAGTGCCACAGACAAGGTGGCTCAAAACAATAGACATTTATTGTCTCACCGTTCTGGAGGCCAGGAGTCTGAAATCAAGGTGTCAGCAGGGCCATGCTCCCTCTGAAACCTTGAGGAAGGATCCTTCCTTGCCTCTTCTGCGTTTATGGCAGTGGCCAGCAACCCTTGGCACTCCTTGGCATGTAGACGCATCTCTCCAACCCTCCGTCTTCGTGTGGCCCTCGTTCTTCTGTACATGTCTATCTCTGTGTCCAAATTTCCCCTTTTTACACAGACACCAGTCATGTTAGACTAGGGCCCACCCTAATAACCTCATTTTAACTTGATTAGCTCTGTAAAGGCCCAATTTCCAAAGAAGATCACATTCTGATACAGGGGGGCTAGGACTTCAATATGTTTTGGGGGGGGACACAATTCAACCCATAACAGGGGTGTCAATGATTACCAAGCAAAACCTAAATAGTAAATAAAAAAATATCAAGGACCAGCCATGCTACTTCAATAGACACAAGGGAAGAAAAGAAAGTGGAAGATTCCTGGATGAATGTGGGATGGCAAGGTTGAAAACATGAAGTACTGTCCTGAGAAGCTGCCGGTGGATTAATACGGTACCGAAGAGGGAAGGGGATGCTGCTAACAAAGAAACGGGGTCACGAAGGGGAAGAAAGGGCCGCGGCAAAGGCCAGCCTTGCCTGCCCACACCTTCCCCCAGGGCTGGGTGGGAGGGCCGTTCAGTGTGTGCTGGGGAAGGTCAGTTTAAGTTTGTTCCCCGTTGGTTAAATATCAAAATATATTTGCGCCAAGTGTTTGATATTAAGGCACTTTATATTTCCTTTTGAAGGTAGGTTTTTGAAATGTTGACATCTAAATGGAAATCGCAGGCTTCGTAAGTTTAACTATGAGTCAGAAACACTGAGCTCAAATTTTAGCTCCATTGTCTGTAGTGCACCCCTAAAAAGATGGGTCCACGGCTTACTCCCCACAACTTGGAATGTTACCTCATTGGAAAAAGAGTCTTTGCAGAAGTAATTAAATTCAGGGTTCTGAGATGAGGTGATCATCCTGGTTTATCCAGGTGGGCCCTAAATTCAAGGACAAGTGTCCTTACAGGAGAGACATGCAGACACAGAGAAGGTGACGTGAAGATGGAGGCAGAGACTGGAGTCAAGGAATGCCACCAGCCACCAGAAGCTGGAAAAAGCAAAGGAGGGATGCCCCCTAGAGCCCCAGAAAGAGTGTGGCCCTGCCAACACCTTGACTTTGGACTTCTAGCCTCCAAAACTGTGAGGGGATAAATTTCTATTGTTTAAGCCATCTAGATTGTGGCAATTTGTTGTGGGAGCCGGAGGAAACTAATACGTGGTCATCTTCTTGTGTGGTTTTGAAGAAAGTCAGAGGCTCAATTTTTGGAGTGTCAGTTCTGATGGTCCAAGTTCGGGTTGTAAGACTTTCCCAGTTTAGCTTGTAAGTCACACTATCAGACTTCTGTGCAGATGAGATACATCATCTCATACAAACAAACAAAAATGAAAAGCAAATAGGACAATACCCAATAATTCAAGAAACATTTATGGATCCCCTACGAAGCCTTCGAGGTGCTGGGGAACAGCTGTGGATAAAGTCCCTGCCCTTCTGAGGCGCACTCTGAAGTGGGGGACCCAGAAAATAAGCAAATAGACAGATAAGAATTAATACACGAGGCAGGGCAGGTGCCCTGAAATACATCAGGATAAGGGAATAGGGTGACTGGTGTGGGGAGCTGTGAGCTATTTTAAGTAGGACCGTCAGAGAAGGCCTCTTTGCAGAAATGGTACTAGAGCAGAGCCCTGAAAGAAAGGAGAGTGAGCCATGTGCAGATCTGGGGGAAGCCATTTCCAGGCAGAGAGAACAGCAAGTGACAAGGCCGAGGCAAATAGGAGCTGCTTTGTTTGAGTCACATGAAGAAGATGAGTGTGGCTGGAGTGGCCAAAGCGGAGAAGGGGTCAGAGGTGATGGTGATACGGACTTTCAGGCACAAGAAGGACTTCGGATCCATTCTCAGTGTGGCAGGGCAGGGAAGCAGCCTCTGTCTCCCCAGCATGAGAGTTGTTTGCTGGTAATTACTCCTCCTGGCCCTGCAGCTCATCTCCTCCCTCTGTGGAGACAGCGGTTATCTACCACTCCAGTTCCCAAGACTGTGTCTGCCTCGCCTGGACCAGACGTAGTGCCCGCCCCTGGATGCCGCCCTCGGAACCCTTCCAAGGAGCACCTGATTTCTTTCCAGCAGGGGTCTGAAGAAGCCTGATTATTAAGTGAAACTTCCCTTTTACAGACTGATTGGAGGGTTATTTAGCAGCTGGGAGCCAGAACAAACACGGTGAGTGAGGCTTTGAATCCATTTTCTCAGAGTCTAAAATGCCCTACATGAACGAATCACGGAATTCAGGAGCGAGTAAGATAAAGGGAGTTACCTCTGGAACATGAAGCTCAGACGTTTTTCACAAGTTTAGCACCGTTGGTTCTAGAATCCTGGATGAGGAAAAGGCTGCCACAGGCCTTGGTCCCTACCACTGATCTCAGGGAAGGCAGCCCAAACCCATTCTAACATGACAACTTAATTCAGTTCAAAAGGTCTCAGAGGAAACGTTCCCCATCTCCCATGATGGCCATTTAGTCAAATGACGTCTACAAATAGGAAACTTGTATTAGCACACTTACTCGGCATTCCACAGATACTTAGTAAGTAAGCACTTACACATTTAGACAGAAATCAATGAATTTGGTAGGCTTTCGTTGCCATTCCAGTTGTGTAAAAAATCACTTAAGGGGAGAGAATTACTTATGTCTCATTTGGGTTGAAGATCCAAGACAACAGATGCCACAGTGCAAAGTAAGTTGTGAAACCACTATGCAAGATTTCAGAAGGAATTTGTGAAAATACCTCCCACCTCCAAACTAGAGGTTGGAGAGGCAGGAAGAGTTAGAGATGGAAAGGTCGGGGGTCTGATGGTTAATGTGCTGGATGACACAGCCCTAAAGAGGTAAGCACCTCTCCCCACCTCAAGCCTGGGAAACTGGGGAGTTTGATGAGTGTCCCCTGCACACTGAGTGCACCCAGGCTCTAGTGTCCAGACGCATGCAGGGGGCAGCGGCAGGCTGGTCAGCTGCTCTGATGCTGGAGCAAACAGAGGCTGCTGCACTGGGGGTCACCTGTGTTCACAGGCTGGTGGGGGAAATGGTTGCATGAGTGTGTCCTTGCATGTGGGCCACAAGAGAGAGCCTATCCAAGGCAGGACAAATGACCCCAACAGGAGGACCAACCACTGTATGCCCAGAGGCTAAAAAAGAAACCACAAGTGAGCAGCCAGAGGACATACAATGTCCCACAACAGGGATGGTAGCTGTGACTTCCCCGAGATGGGGAAAGATGGCCCTAGGAGAGAGAGACAGCTTCAAATACATCCCAAGCCCAGGGAAAGCCCATGCTGTTAAGAAAGGCTTTTCCTTTCCGTTTCTCCCTTTCTTTCACACAGCTCCGATCCTGGAGGGGAAAGAAATGGAGGTAGCAGGAAGGAGGTGAGGTAGCAGGCCAGCCAGGGAAAGAGTGGAACAGCCAATCCTGCTCCCTCTCCCACTGTTGGTAGCCAGCCATGCAGCGGCCTGATCTGGGAAGAGAGAGAGGCTGAACCTCGAAAGGAGTTCAGGCACTGCATATTACTATTACTGAATTGGGATTGTTTTTATAACTTGAATGTGATCAGAGAAGTCTGTGATCCTCTTTAAGATCAAGGGGGCTTACCCTAAATTTCTGTCACGCACGAGAAGTTGCAAACCATAGAATTTATAGGGACAGTGGGAAATAAATGAGTTAATTTTGATTTAACCCATGCAATTTTCTCGTTCAGTTTATGGTTTTTTTCAGTGATCAAATGTAACAATCTCTTTTAATTTTCTATGATTGTCCCTGTCCAGCAAAGAAAAATGTGCTTAAATATTATTAATCCATATGATTTGCATACATTTCCAATTACTAATAGGGGCCCACTTGGTTTCAGTATTGCCAGAGTAAGACCATTTTTAGGAGGATACAAGTTTTCACCTAAGTCAGCAAATTATTTCGTAACACAGTAGAACTTTAAAAAAGAATCCTCATGAAATGCAGCTATTTCTGTTCAAGGACTCAAATCCAAAATCTGGCTTTTCTATATTAATGACTAATAATAATAGTTGCCATTTAGCCTATGTTTTCTAAGTCGTTTAGATATATCACCTAATTTGGTTCTCAGAACGAGTCTGTGAAGTAGGAATTATTAGGTTATCTTTATTACGCACATGTTTGAATGTCCATGTGGGTACACACCTCCTTCTCAATGGATAATACATTAATGGTGTGTGCACACAAAAGGTCATTCCTCAATAACCTTCATTCATCAATGAATGACCTTATTCACTGTGCAGTCTGTTTATTTTTCTTTTCTACTGACTCACCTTTATTGAGGAAGCAGTACACTTTTCACAGAAACAGGGTTTTTTTGCACTCAAATGTCGTCGGTTTATATAATATTTAATTAAATCTTGTCATGAAAGGAACAAGTACAAGAGGCTTAGTTTCAGGTTTAGTCACCAAAAAGCTGACAGAAATATTTTTTTTAAATGCCTGTTGTTGTTTTTGATATCTCATGATTTTTGTCAAAATACAAGTTTTCTAGTGTTCAAAAACCATTTTTATTCAGGTTTAGTAGTAAACACAACTGGCTCTTGTAATCCCACAGCCTAACAAATGGAAAAAGCATGTGAACGTCCTAGCTGAGTGTTCCACATTCCGTGGGCATCCATCAGAAGGTTGAACAGAGGGTGCGGGAAATGTCAGTTAGTCTAGCAAGTAAGTTCAGAGGAAGTCCTTTAAAAGTCTACCGTTTTTCTCCCGAAAATGTTATCCATTTTTGCTTGGTGTTTGCCCCACCTACAACAGTTTCGCTTCCTGAAGCACCCCGTCCCTCCAAGAATTTCAGAGTCTGTGTGGGGGTATTTCATGTGCTTTAATAAAAAAGTCTCACCAGTTAACACACATACGTAACAGAGCACAAATCACGTGTCTATAACTTGATGGGTTATTATAAAGTGAATACACCCATGGAACCAGATAAAAGGAAGAGAATATCACTGGAATCCCAGAAGACCCTCTCTACCCCACATCACTACCCCTCCCTATTCCCCACAAGTAGGCGCTATCCCCTTCAGCCTGGCTAATATAGTATTAATCTATATATTGAATTCTTAATTTCAGTTACTAAAATTTTCAGTTTCACAATTTCCTTTTGATTTTGTAATATAGGCTTCTAGTCCTCTACTGAAATTTCCTGAACTTATTAATCACAGATATTTTAAATTCTGTGTCTGAGGACTCCAAAATCTAGACCTTCTATGGGTCAGTTTATATTTTCTGTTTTTTCTCTTGGTATTTAGTCCTTTCATCTTATTACCTGTTATGCCTGATAATTTCTTACTGAATGTCAGATATTGGGTATGAAAAAGAAAATCTAAATAAAATTTAAGGTTCTCAGTGCTTTTCCTTCTGTTAAACGATTAGGAGGACAGCTGACCTTAATCTAATCGTGGATTGAACTATCTCAGACCTGAGCTTCAGTCACTGTCAAGGCTTCTCCCTCTCCAGTTCCTCCTGCTCCCAGTGTATAGCAGCTTTAAGGTCCCAACTGAAAGCTAGCGTTTGTCCTCCTTGGTGGATTCTGAATCCAATTTTTTTTTAACTTCAGTCTCCTAAGACTGGAATCTCAGTTTCACAGCTTCCCAGTGCTGCTCATGACTGGCAAACAGCGTAAGAGGTGAAGCCTCATGTTCGGCTCACATGATTGCGCTTTTCTTCTCTCTGGAATTTGGCCCCCTAAGCCATAGCTGCCTCGGTAGGTCTCTGAGGCTTTCAAATAAATATTCTGAAATATTTTATCCAGTGTTTATAGTAGCTCTTGGCGGGAGTATTAGTCACCAAAAAGCTGACAGAAATATTTTTTTTAAATGCCTGTTGTTGTTTGTGATATCTCATGATTTTTGTCAAAATACAAGTTTTCTAGTGTTCAAAAACCATTTTTATGCAGTAAATTGTACTTATTTGCAACGCTGGCCCATCATGTCCTTGTTCTGTGCTCATTGGAGTTGGAAAAAATAAAAAGCAAAAGTCCTGTTATGGATAGCAGAAACACTTATTCGGGAATTTCTCACGGTAAGTTCATTTCTAAAATTGCTTGCTTCGGTGCATTGGCTGCAGGAGATTAGGTTTGTGCGTTAAGGGCGCAGTGGGCTGAAACGTTGGTCAGTCGCCAATAGGTGGGCGGAGCCTCTTCGCTCCCTGTGTCCCTCGAAGCCTGATCAGTAGGTTTACTAACGTGCCCCCTGGTGTGAGCCCGCAGGCCCTTCACTGGTGATGCCAGAACTTTCATACCAAGCATTAGGAACAGCCTTGAATTTATCAAGTTTAAAGCAAAAGAATAGGACCTCATTCCAAACTAACCAAGTGCCCAGAAAGCCCCTCGTTGATATTTTTCCTGCACTTCGCTTTTTTCTTTTTCTGTACTTTTTATCTCTGTCAACCAACTTTCTTTTAATTATTTGTTCTCACAAAAGTGACAGAATTGGGTCATTCCAAAGTCTAGGCAGCACATAAAACAGCGCTTGTGCCAGCCAGGGAAGGAAAGCCTTTGAATCCCAGGTGCTTTCAATAGAACAAAATTAACATTCAAGGCCGCGCCTGGCTGGCTAGTGCGCCTCTCTCAGGGAACAGGAAAATTAGGGTGTTTATTTATAGCTCTCTTTGAAAAGAGCAGTGTCCATTTTTGACCAACAAAAAACAGGTTCTCTTTCCAACTTGACGTATTTTTCTTTTAAACCAGTACTCTTTCCTAAATTAATATTGATTGCCAATTAAGGCGCATGGATAAACTCAAACTTCAAATGATACGACAAAGTTTAATAGAGCAATACTGTATAAGGAGAATCTATTTCATTTAATTCGGCATACTTTTATCGAGTTCTTATAATGTTCAGGTCGCTTTTTCTAGAAGAGTTTGAAAGACGCAAAGATAGATAAAACAATTCTTCATCCCAAAGAACTAAGTAGGAGCTCCCAGGCGGGTGAATTCGTGGAGACTGGGGGAGAGCGGCTGAGACGGCAGGGAGCTCTGTGCACCCCCCCCCCCCCCCCCCGCCCCCCCAACACCAGGCCTTGCGCTGTGCATCTCTTCCGTTGGGCTGTTCCTGAGTGGGTGCTGATGCCTGAGATCTGCAGCTGGCTGCCCACACCCCTGCTGGTTTCCTCGGCAGAATGCAGCCATCTCTAGTCACGGCGGAGGAACTTGGAAGAGGATGGGCCTACACGGAGCCAACATGGAGCAGAAAACTGAAGGAGCCCGACCCTGGGAACAGAAGAATGTGCAAGTGCTGAAGGCCCACCCACGGCGCATCTCACCCTTGACACAGGCGGGAAAGCCAATATGGCTGAACTCAAGATGGGCGTTTGTCTTAGAAGACCTTCAGCATCCCCCCACATTACCTCACATAGTGCTGAGAATGCGTTGAAGATTTATGGACCATTTTGACATGTAAATAAGGCCTGACCAAGGGAAAGGGAAAAGACAATGGGAATTTTGCCAAAGAGGATCAAGGAATGTACTTTTTTTGGACTCTATTTTTAAAGAACTATTTTTACAGAACCTCCCACGTAGTTGGTATCAGCCAAGGTGTGCTAGTCTCTCCCTTCTGAGTGTCTTATTTCAGAACTAAAGTATATAATATCACCCACACCGAGTATCTTGGGTACCTTTTTCATTGGATTTTGAAAGTTCACAGAACTGGACTTCCTGGTCCTTCAGACCTGGACCTGTGGAGTATGCGGATGATGCAATGGAGCGCCAGAAGAAAATATTTTAACTTCTAGGAGTGTCGATGTTCTAATCTAAAAATGAAGAAAGAAATTAAGTTTTACTGTTACTAATAGCGATAGTAAGAAATATGATTAATATTTACTCTGCATATTCCCAAGTATATGTGTATAAAATTTACAAATAAATATAAATATGATGGGGATGTAGGTTCAGTTTTGGGGGGATCGGACTGTGTGAACAAAATGTTTAGTGGGACTTCTGCTTCTGACCAATATGGAATAATAGAGACCAAATTTATCCTCCAGTATGAAACAACCCCCACAAAAAAACAGACAAAATATAGGAAATGACAATTTTCAAGACACTGGACATCAGGCAACGAAGAGATCCTGAGAGTCAGGAAGCTTATGAGGTGAGCCCTCCACTGTCTCAGCTTCCAACACTGAGTTACCGAGTTCAGATTGTTTAATGAATAGTTACATATGTTTCAAAAAAAGAACTTACAATATAATAACTCATGGCCTAATGTAATTGGAATAAATGTAGAAACAAAGGGTTGCAATGCAGAGTGGAAATAGAGACTATACTTGTCTGGTAACAGAAACGAAGGATGCAGGAAGCAGAATTTGAGCTGGATCTTAAAGGGTGGGTAGGATTTCACCAAACTCACCTTCAGAGTCACTTTTCCATAAAGCAGTTCCTGGTGCTTCCCCGAGACACAACTGACCTCTCCCACCACACACCACACACAGACCACACACACACACACACACACACACACACACATACACACACTCACACATCACATACATACACACACACATCCTCACACCCCCCACACACACACACCCACACACACCACATACACACACACACACACACAAACACACACTTCCTTTATGCCCTACTCTTCCCTAAACATGTCATCCCCCATAGGACCCACAGCTTATTTGTTTGCAGGTATATCTCATCCACTATACTGTCAGCCCCTTAGGGAACTCCAGAGCCTGCCATGGATCTAGGACTATTCCAGCTCTGGGGGATTGGAATTAGCCACCCCAAGATCCGCCTCTTTGGCATTAGGATTATTTTGGGATGCTTACTTTTTTGAAAAACTGCAGACATGAGAGTAACTCTGAAAAGTAGAAGTTATCCTTTGTTAAGAGACATTTACATTTGTAAAGGAAATCTCCACATGTAAAGGTATCTCCCTCTCTGTACCAGGAAGAAGGGAGATGACCTTACCTCTAGAAACCCTTATCAATGCAGAAGGCAAGGACTTACATCTGCATCATAACCTTGTTTACGTACTTTTCTGGTGACCTCCCATAACTGACCCCCTGACCCCCAACGTCCTCCTTTGCCTTTAGCTGAGGATGGCATTTAAGATGAGAAACTCTGCCATTTTGGCAAGTTGCTCAGTTTGCCTGAGTCTCTCCCATGTATACATGTTATAAAGCTTTGTTTGATTTTTCTCCTGTTATTCTGTCTCATGTGAATTTAATTTGTTGTCTGGCCAGAAGGACCCAGAGTGGGTAGAGGAAATGTCTTCCTCCCCTACACATCCTAGAATGAACGTTTATAAGCATTTGTTTAGTTAATTAATTAGGTCATTAATTAGTTAATAAAGAGATTAAAAAGAAAGAACAGTAAGGATTCTAGTTTCATATTTCCTATTACAGGTTGGGATCCCCAGGAAGCAGATTCTGATTGCACATTAAAATCACCTGGAGAGCTTTTCTAAAAAACATTTAATTATGAAAAGTTTCAAACTTTTACAGAAGTAGACTGAACAGTCTAATGAACTCCCACGTACTCATCACCCAGTTTCAACAATTATGAGGCATGGCTAACCTTGTTTCATCTAAACCTTCACACAATCCCACACTCTTCTCTATATTTTGTTAGTATTTTGAAGCAAATTGGGGAGCTTTTTAAAAAATACTGATGCCTAGACATTCTAATTTCAATTTCTGCACAACAGGTAAGAGGACAGTCTTACCTGTTGTACGGAGTTTGCATTTTATTCTGAAGTTCATCATCATTATCGTCATCCAGGACTGAGCTGTGCTATTATTAATTTCACAGATGCGAAAGCTGAATACTGAGTAATTATATGACTTAACTAAGAATGCACATTAAATTAACACTGAAAGTCAAACAATTAAGCCAAGATGCCCCATTTCCATGAAATCTCTGTGACTTTTTGTGATTTTCACAATGATTTCTAATAAAGGAATTATTTCACCTATAGTAAATAAAAGAGTGTAAGTCAAGTGTGTAGAAGGGCATAAGCACTAATGGCTAAAAAAGTAGAGGCTCAAGAAAGACCCAGTTACCGAAAGGAAAATGGCAACTACCATAAAGACAGTCCCCCCGTCTGAAAAAAATGGAATGTCATTTCTCTGCAGTTCTTGTTTTATGCCTTTCACTTAACCAATTCTATTTAATGGTAACATTTTGTTTGCTTTCCCCATTCAGAGTTCCTGGACACATTTTTTTTTATATTCTTCATGACTTTTTATTCATTTCATATTTTAATATGGGTTATCATATATTGATTCAATATTTGTTTGAAAAATGCAACGACAAGAAATTCATGAATTAGAGTCAATTATAGATTGATCATCTTAAAAGTTCAATCTCTTAAAATTTTAGTCATAATGATGCGGGGTCGGTGAGCCGAGGAGTCAAAAGAAAGATTTCTTAGACTCTCAAGATCTGGCAGTAGTGCTCTTTTATTTAGAGAATAGTATAGAATAGCATGGGGACAGGACCCATGGGCAGTCAGAGCTTCTGCTGCCCCAAGTTGAGGGTTAGAGCTAAATTTAAGGCATAGGTATGTGAGTTATCTCTTTACGAGACAAAGAAAAACAGTTAAAATGGTACCAGTGCCGGTAGGGTCCGGCCATTGGGCGTCCCACAACTTTTAGATAAGAATCAAACCGGATTGAGTAAATGGCAGAAGTCACCGCTCAAATATTATCTTCAGCTAAAGACAAAGGAGGATTTTGGGGTGGGGGGTCAGTTACATGAGGTTGCCAGACAGTAAACAACTTAAGTTCTTGCCTTCCCCATTAAGAGTTTCCAGAGATAAGGCCATCCCCCCTTCCTCCTGGCGCAGAGAGGGAGGCATGGAGATTTCCTTCACAAATGCAACTGTCTCTGATCAAAGGGCAAGCAAATTCCACTCCTCGGAGCCTGGTTCTCATCTGCAGTTTTAAAATTAACCACCCTAAAAATCCTCGTCATAAACCGTTTTAAAATTAAGCAGCCTAAAAATCCTCATCAATAATAGATTTCAAACTTATAAGGGGATACAATGAATCACTTTGCATACCACTATTACTGAGCAAGGGCTCGCCACCTGATGCACACAGAAGCTGACACCGTGGCACACCAGCTTTTGAGAAAAGAAAAGGCTTTATTGTGAGGTCAACCGGCAAGGAGACAGGAGGCCAAGCTCTCAAATCTGTCTTGCCCATCCAAGGTGTGGGGTAAAGTTTAAGGGGTTAGGGAGAGCCAGCTGGTCTGAAAGGGCTGGCAGGATGAGTTTTGATTGGCAGGTCAACATTTTTTCTTCTGTGAATGCTCCTGGCTGGCTTTGCTGCTCCCAAAAAACCAGCTTTAACATTCAGTTGTTAAGATGAGGGTCAGTTATGGGATATTACCAGGAAAAGTATAATAAACAAGGGTAAAGTTGTCATGCAGATTTAAGTCATTGCCTTCTCCATTGATAGGAGTTTCTAGAGATTTGGGGTCCTCCCTCTCTTCCTGGCACAGAGGGCTACACCCTTACAAATGGAGATTTCTTTTATAAATGGAAATTTCCCTTACAAAAAGGGTAATTTCTCCTAGGTTTTCAGAGCTTTTCCTGTGTCTGCTGCTTCTTAACAATCATCAGCTCAAAATAATCCTTATGTCAGAGGCAAATTTGGGGGTGCAAAATCTGTTCCTGGTCCTGTGGTTACATCACTAAGTATTGTTAAATCAAGATACTTTTTAAGATACTGTTAATTTCAAAACAGCCAAAATAGAGAATGTTTCCTTCACATTTGTTACTATATTCAACCTCACTTCGAAAAATTACTGCAAAAAAAAAAAAAAACCCTCCAAAAGTGCATTAGCAGTTTTGCTTTTAGAATATAAATCAACAAATATTTATTGAGCATGTATTATATGCAAATTTAAATTGTTTTCCAGTTTCATTGAAATATTTTTGAAAGTCATTAAAATTTCTTATGAGTTTTGCATGACTAATTAAGCATTTTAGCAATATTATGGCTTTGCCATCTTGTCAGATTCAAGGATAAAAGAATGCGGTTTTCATATTGTTATTTCATTCATGCTTTCAGACAGCAAGAAGGAAAAAAGCAGAGCAATATGAGGAGCAAAACAAAAAGATGGATTGCTTACACCCTGCAGCTGTGTCTCAGATTGGCACTCGGCTTTTCTTCCCTTAGTTTTTATCAGCAGGGTGTCTCAGAAATGTAAAATGTCCTTTAAAACGGCATATTTTTTCGACCTAAACGTCATTTCATAATCCATGTTCCAAGTGTTCTGAAACCTTTAGATGAAAATAGTGTGATGACAGACATGTCATTAGTGTACGTACGAAGCATTTTGGTGCAAATGCTTCCCTTTTGAAATGCTCCCAATGATACTATTGTCTGCTTCACACAGGGGTGCTTTTAGATCCAAGAAAACAATTTAGGGGAGAAGGGGAAGGTGGAAGGTGCAGAGCGGCAGATTCACTAACTTTATCTCCTTTATTCAAAGCTAAAGCAGATGAGAATATCAGTTAAAAGTCACAGTCCTTTAGAATCTACTGTTAATGGGGGAAAATAATGGCTTGAAATACGAATTGGCGGTCCTTATGTCACCATCAACTGGAGAGCAGAATTCTATATGAAGGAGTCTGTCTTGGATCTTGTTTTATAAGCTTTGTCAGTGAAGTATTTCTTCATTGCATTAGAAGAAATGAGGTTGTATGTGTGCAGAGATGGATTCACTGGGAAGCTAATGAAGCTCAAACTAGAGCACCTCTCACTTCCACTAGCCCTTTCCAAGGTCCTGAGGGATGCCTCAGCAATGTATTCAATTGGTCCTCTGTTTTGCAACATTTGCACAGTTAAGCTATTTTATCTACAATTGCTCAAAACCACTATCTCTTTCCACCCTGACATCCCCTCCATCACTCCCCTCTTGGCAGTGGGGTGGTCACTGGAATTCTGAAGATGCAACTAATGGGAAATTGAGACAGAGTTACATTTGGTTATGAATAAGTGGGATACATTTATGTGGTTCACAGTCACTTCGAGTTGTAGTTACATTCTTACTAGCTGTCCTAGAATGGGAAGAGCTCCCAGGAATACTGCCCCCTAGTGTTTTGACTCATCACGATGGAAACACAAAGATTCAAGGTAGGGACTGTAATCCCATTTTGAGTGTGACCTATGACTCTCAGTCCCAGAAAGCTGTAGAAAGAGGAGGAAAAACAAAGTTTGAAATGTACAGAACCAGAAACTAGCCTGTGGAAGCTTTTTTAAAGTGTCAGTAATAAAAATTGAATTTCAGTCATCTATTATTCTAGAGGAAAGACTGAAATATTTTTCTGTTTTCTCTACAAAAATGATGTTACAAAATCATTGTCTTACAAAGAGATGATCAAAGAAAATGTAGGAAATTACGTTTAGAATTTGTCAGATAGTTATGAAGATATATTCTTTTTCTTGATTTTGTTATGACTGTGCTGTTTATCAGCTTTAAAAATTTTGTATTTTGCGATAGTTTCTTTACCAAAAAAGCATACTAAAGAAATTCTAGAATTCTTTTAAAAGAATTTTAAATTGTTTTAAAAATTCAGCTTTGCATTTATTTTTGAACTTGTAATTTTGCATTCATCTTCTTAAAGAGAGATTGCCAATTATATATGCTTGGGCCCACAGACCTGGATCCACCCCTCTATGAGCAGCCCTGACAGAACTGTGTCCATGTTCCATCATGGCCTTCAGTATAGACTCAGACCACTTGTAGGAGACTGGCCCAACCTGTACTCCCGTGATTTTGCATGATGTGTGGTGGGCAACAAGATCTGAATTTCTTCAGCATCTTTTGTCAACTGATGGATCGTAGGGCCCCCAGCCTGAGTGAGATGTCCCCAGTGAATGTTCTCCCAGAAACAGGTCCCTTGTGTTTACACTCTGGCTCCATTCCAAGCAAGATTATTGCCTCCCCTTAACTCCTTATCCCATACAGGAGATGGGAGTTCAACTTCTACAAGAACTTACTGAAGGTTCCAGGATCTTAGGATGGATAAAACAGAGAGCTGAATACAAAGGAGAAGAGAAGAGCTGCTCTTGCAGCTCATAAACTCAGATCCAGCCCATGCCCAAGGTTCCTGACTGGCCTCTTCCTTACCTATCTTTCTAGCTCTGAGCTTTAGGAGATTCCTTCTAATTTCAGTGATAGAAGTGCATCCCTTCATTCACCTTGCACTTTCTGAGAACCTGCCATAATCACAAAAACAATTCTTTATTGAGTTGTATACTATATGCCATGAACTGTGCTTAAGAGTGTTACATGCTTTAATGAATTTAATTCTCCCAGGCATGTTATGCTGTTGATATTATTATTATTTTCTCTATTTTATAAATGGGTTCTGAGAGTTAGAAATTTGCCCAAAGTCTACGCAGACAGTACCTAGGAATTAAATGCAGTCCAGACCTAGATTCTACATTCTTAACCACAGAACTACGTGCCCATCACTGTGCTAGGAGTGGATGGAGAGGGGAGCAAAGGAGCCTGAACGAGTCACCATCTTGTCCTCCTCTGTGACAGACACAAGTTAAAATAATGGTTACCATGGTCCTGCAGCCACTCTGGGGGATTTGCAGAGTCTCAAATGGTCTAATTTGCTCCCATCCTAAAACCTGCATCCTCTGTTCATTCTACCTGGAACGTTCCCCTCAACCCCCAATGCCAATCATCTTTTGGTTGGACCTTTTTTTACTGTTTAGACTTCTGTTCAAATTTAACTTTATCAGCAGGCCATGCCAGATCACCCAATAATTTAGATTCCTAGTTAAATTATTCACAGAAGCACTTAACACTATATGGCATTTTTCTTGCTTTTATTGTTTGTTTTCTCTATATAGTTTATTCTTAAATTTGTGTGTGTGTATATGTGTGTGTGTGCAGGGAAGACAGGAAGATGGCAAGAAAGAGGATAAAAATGAAAGACTGCAAGAAGAGAAGAAGGGAGCAAGGAAGGGTAAGAGGAACAGAGAGGTGACAGCAGGTAACCAAGCAGGGAAAGAAAGGAAGAGGGACATCATGGATAATCCTAACAGCACATTTGTTGAATGCCCTTGGCCTTGCCATTTGTACGAGTTTCCTGTGGCTGCTGTAACAAATTACCCTACACTCGGTGACCTAAAACAACAAATGTGTCCTCTCAGTTCTGGAGTGCAGAAGTCCAAATCAAGTGTCAGCATGGCCGCCCTTGCTCCGGAGGCTCCAGTGAGGACTCCAGTCCTTTCCTCTTACTGCTTCTAGTAGCTTCTCCATCTTCACATGGCCTTCTCTGTATCTGTCTTTGCCTCTCTCTCTTATAAGGACACTTATGAGGGCATTTAGGGCCCTACCAGATAATCCGAGATAATCTCCTTATTTCAAAATCCTTAATTTAATTACATCTTAAGATTTAATTGCAGATTCAAAGACCGTTTCTCCAAATAAGACATCATTTACAAGTTCTACGCATTATGACTTGATATCCTTGGGTGGCCGTTATTCAACCTACGACACCATCCATGATGTTTTTTTCTTACCTGTTTTGAAAATCAGCATCCATTAGTTGAGGTGTCAGTAAGACTTGTAATGGCTGAAAAGGAAAATGAATCTTAGATATGTGAGGCATGGACATGTCAGTGTTGTTGAGGAACACCGTGGACCTGTGAAGTGGAGGAGTGTCCCATCCCTATGAGGTCACCAACTCCTTCAGGACCCAGACTTGTCTCTGTCCTCTGTCCTCCATTTGGTGGCCCTAGAAACATTTTGCCAAATATGAGGTTCAAGGTCTTCTCAAGAAGTAACTGTCCCCCATTGCGATGATGCCACGTTTTTATAACACCTGTCAAGAAAATGAGGATTCCAGGTCATGCATTGTCCCATTTTAGTGATAATTGTAGGATTTTGTTATCAGCATCAAATACAAAACAAACAGATGTGCATACGTGTTCTTTATTTGTATGTTTGTGATAGAGCATTTGTTTATAAAGCTCTTATTCAGTGTTTACTGAATGAGGAGTACAATTTACAGAACTTTTTAGCAACCAAAATGACCTACTGTATATTTATAATAGGAAGAAATCACATTGACAGATGGATAACATCAGATTCTAGTTATGTTTAAGTGTATCCTAGAAAAATGTTAGGAATTGCATGTGTTTATACAAAGTTATTACGGTTTAAAGTCATATAAGCACTTCAAAAGTGTCCCGTAAGTGTCTGTGGACAGTCGCTATTGATTATTTCCTTTGTGTAGTTCATGGAGAGAATGCTTAAAACTCAGCCAGTTTCCTTTGGCACAGGATTTTATGAAATCATCTCCACCAAGAGATAAAGATGCTAAGGATAATTTTGACATTAGCTTAAGAGAGCATAATTTAGATGTAAATAATTTAAACGCAATTATACTATTAACAGTCTTTCAATGCTTTACGGTTAAACATAGCTTATTTAAAAGCAATAAATAAATACTCATGCAACATTTCCCAAAGTGTGTTTCTTGAAAGACTACTCTTATAGTTGTTAAAAAGTAGAGCATGGAATTAGAGTACTGTAATCAACTACGAACAGTAAACACTAATTAAACAACTTTCTTAGTGAGGGCTTCCTCTGAGACATTAATATAAAAAATATATTTGGAGTCTCCAAGAATATGGTAGAAGAGAATGTGGCATTTCCCAAAATAATGTCAGAATGAACACCTCCCTGAATTAGGATTCCACAGAACCCACTGCAAAATGCTGCCCAAGGGAACAGCATCTTCACCAATCAACTAATTGAGACTCACCCCCTGAGGCTGCAGATCGTTCATCTCCAAGTTTCCTGCCCTGTGCTCTGCTAGCAAGCAGGAAGGGAGGAAATGACCCTCTGAGATGCAGACAGCGACTCTCATGTCAGGGATGATAACCTGAGACTTTATACGAGTTTATTCAGCTCATTAATGGAGGTCCATTCCACACACATCAGTCTGGCTTTGAAACTCTTAATTATCTTACATTCTACTGCTTTTTGATACGGTAAAAGTGGTACCATTATTACCCACTGCTCTAAAAGACTTCCAGTAGTTTTTAGGGGGAATTTAAAGTGAGTTCTTCAACCTGGAGACTGAAGAATGGAGTTTGGCCACACTAACGGCCTTTGACTGCTTTAATAGAGAAAGGTTTTCTCAGGTATTTAAAGATCTTTTCACCTTTTATTAACAATTAGAAATAGATATATTTTTAAATCAATCTCATTTTCCTTCCTTGCCCTTCTCTAAGTTACATTAGTGTTGGTCCTACATTTCAACCACTTGCGGTGACCACCCCAAATGCTACTGCCCACATGGCAGAGAGGAGGGGAAGAGGGTGTTTGAAAGACAGAAACTTATTTGCAGCAAGAATAGTAAGGAAAATAAAGCTACAATGTTATACACACAATCATAACTTCTAAGGAGCTGTGAAAACCCAAATGGTAATAATTAACATTAACTAATTTCATAGGCTGCAAACTGAAGTGTTTAAGAAATGTAGCTGTCTGTAATTTTCCATAATTGGACTTAATTCTCTTCGTGGCCTCCATTTCTGGTAGATGGTGGAAAACCTACCCTGGTCACTTTGGCATCAGTCAGGTTCAGTAATTTCATAACAACATGGTGTTTTCCTCTGTCCCTTCTTTTATAATAAACAGGCAGGACTTTATCTAAAAGCATTCAAAATCAACTTTTAAAAAAGCTCCATGCTGGCCAAATCTGAGACATCTCAGGTTGCCCTCAGCCTCCCAGGGGACAGTTTGCCACCCTAGTCATCATTTTTCAGGTTTTGAAACCAAGACTAACAGCTTCCCCCACAGTCACACACATAGACACACGAAACTTGGAAATCCAACAGAGGTCTATCTGACTCCAGATCTCTGGCTCTTTTCTGCTGGAAACTCTTGTCAACTAGATCTCTTCTATCCCTCTACCTCCCACTAAAATGTACTTGTCTGTGCCTCGTTCTTTCCCTAGATTTTCATTATTGTCATAGACATAATTGATAACATTCTTTGTTTCAAGTAAAATATTTGAATCCACAAGAAACAAGCTTATTTTGAGCCCCTCCATGTACCAAGTTCTATAAAAATTACTGTAAGACATGGTTCTTGGCTTTAAATAAAACAGCATACATGAAAAGTCTTTGCAAATTATAAAACAGCAAAAATTACTTTTTGTCTTCACTGAGTCTTCGCCATATTTTTCAAGGAATGAGTAGTCTACTCCAACATGTGTCAGAAATAAATTATGTGCAGCCAGTTTCTTCCAGCCAGGCCTCTCACCCCTCAGTTGGGGAAAGGCAAGCTCACCCTTTCTCACCACCCCATCCCTTACTCCCTGCTGACTCCTCCTATTCTGGGGTTTTTCCACTCTCTTGCATTAGTCTCGCTGGATTCTTTGATCTGATGAGAACATCCTTTCGTCCTTTTTTGGAGAGTCGGGGAAGGAGGTAGCATTTTCACTCCCTTTACTTCCTTACCTTAAATGAACCCTCATCCCCACTATCCATCAATCTTTTTACTCCTCTCGGTCATTTATCTTATCTGTTGCCTTTAATAACTTTTTAGATCATTGCCACCCTCTTTAAGCCCCTTGTTCAATTCTGCCCCAACTTACTCTCAGCATATGATAATGGAGGCCATTAGGCATGAACTATTTCAACTTCCTGCCCTCTTTACCTACAAGCTTGTCTCCATTCATCTCCATTCTACCTCCTTCTCCTTACTCTCAGAGGATGAAATATCTTTTCTCAAGATCAACCCCTCTGTTGGGGATTTTTTTCAAGATTAACCCCTCTATTAGGGATTGAATGGTGTCCTCCAAAAACATATGTTGATGTCCTAACCTCTGGTACCTGTGAGTGTGACTTTATTTGGAAATAGAGTGTTTGCAGATGGAATCAAGTTATGATGAGGTCATTAAAGTGGATCCTAATCCAATATGACTGATGTCTTTATAGGAATAAGGCAATCCGGACACAAATACAGACACACACACAGACACCGAGAGAGAAAAGAATGCCATGTGAAGACACAAACACACAGCCAAGGGTACTAAGGATTGACGGCCACCACCAGAAGCTCGGAAAAGGCAAGGAACGATTCTACCCAGAGTCTAGGGAGCAAGGCCCTCCTGACACCTTCATCTTGGACTTCTCGCCTCCAGAACTGTGAGAGAATACATTTCTGTTGTTTTAAGACATCTAGTCTGTGGTACTTTGTTACAGCAGCCCTAGGAAAGGCTGATACATCCTCCCTCCTTCTTCTGATCACATCACATCATGGTCCTTATTCAGTCAGCCCCTCTTCTCTCTATCTAAGGGCTCCTTCTCTGCAGCCTATAAACATGTCAAGTATTGCCCATCATCAAAATATCCTCCTCTAACCCAGTGTCCTACTTGAGTTACCACCAATACTCACTTTCTTCTTCTGATCTGGACCTCTCAGAAGAGTAGCACAAACTAGCTTAGTTCATCACATCTCTCATTCATTGCACCATTCCTGGTAATTGGGCTTCTTCCCCCACTGGTCTCCAGGAACTACTTGAGTTAAGGTCATAAATAACCTCCTACTTATAAAATCCAATGGATATTTTTCAGTTATTTTGTATTGAATTAGCACACTATTTTGACACTATTGATTGCTCTCTCTTTTTTGAAACTGTCTACTTTCTTGGCTTTCATTACATTTGACTTTCCTGGTCCATGTCTATTGCTTATATTTAGTTCCTTCCCCGTTTCCTCTTTGGGCTTCCCTCTTCCTACTCTTTAGACAGGGCATCTCCTAGGATTCCAGCCCTGTCCACTGCTCTTATTCTGCATAGGAATTTTGAAAGGGTGATCTCATCTACTCTCATGATTCTAGATAGCACCAAACCTTTATCTGTAGTGAAGATTCTTCTATTGAACTTCTTCTGGATATATATCTAACTGCTCACCAGAGTCACACTCATACCACAAACTCATCCATTCCCAAACTAAATGATCAACCTTGCCTACAAATCTTCCTATATTCTCAATGTCTTAGTGCCTCTATCATTCATCTATTCATCCCAGCTAGAATTTGGAGACTCAGCTTATCTTTGGTTCTCTCATCATCTCTCCTAATTGGTCCTTCTGCCTTCTATGCTTTCTCCTTCAAGTCCATCATCTATATAGCAGCCGGATTAATATATCTAGAAGAAATATGACATCATCTCTCAACATAAACTAAAAGTTCTTTTCTCTCTCACCTCTCCAACCGCATTTTCCATTTTTGTCTTTGGAATGTGGAAATGATCGTAGTTGTACCCTGAGATGGCTAATGCCTTGTGACTTTTTCATGTGGTTCCATCTCCTCAGGACATTATCACCTGACGTGTAACCTTATTCACTTTTAATCCTCCTTTATGTTTAAGCACAGACTCTCTTCTGGGAAGAATTCTCAGAGGCTTCACACTACCTTGGGTACCCCCTTCTGTTTCTATATCCCCCATATGGACTTCTGTTATTGCTTCACTGTGTTATGTTATAATTACTCGTTTACCAACTTGATTCCCTCACTAGATGGGGAGCTCCACAGAACAGGAACTGCATTCATTTCACCTTTGCATTCCATTACCTGGCACGTTGATGGAGAATGAATAGATAAGTAACTGGGATGTTGGGCATCTATTATTCTGTACCAGGTGATGAGTAAGCTCTCCTGGGGGAAGAAAGGCTTTTTGGCACCTTTCAAATAATCCTACACAACCTGATTTTTGATCCTTCCTACTAAGAACAGATAATGCAAAATCCAATTACATGTTAGGTTATCTCAATGGCAGAGTGTGGAAATGAACACACCATGATAAATCTCTGCTTTGTGATAAACATCTTTTTTCCCTAGGGAACATGGAAAACAAAATGTCTCTCCCTCTTTTGAGCTGTAATATGCTGCTCCTTTTGGAAATTCTCACTTTTAACAGAGCAGCTTCATTCCCAGAGCCATCAGTTTCACAAGGTCACCCACAACCCAGTGGACAGAGTCAAAGGATATTTCACAGAAGAGCAGGCTTTCTCATGACAGTAGGTTTGGGGTTTTGGGGGATTATACATACACCAGAATTTGTATTCAACACACACATACACACACAGTTTTAATATTCAGAAGGAGTAAGAATAAAATAAAAAAGTATTTATGCATTAGGTATTCTGAATAAGTATCCTTAAATATTCTGTACTGTAACATTCTTGAGGAGGAAAAACAGTGCTGAGATGAATTGCCTTGTCCTAGTATATATCTTATTTTTGATGATCTTCTTAGCAAAGAATATTAGCCTACACAAAGAGTCTGAAAGGGTGCGCCAGAACTCTTTTTTTGGCCAGCATGGTATGCTGATTTGTTCAACTTTTAAAAGCTGTGAAATATAATATAAAAATCATAAAAATGCTTAATATTTGAATATATAGTATTATCAATAATTATAAATTGAATATTTGTGAAACCATCTTCCAAGTCAAGAAATAGAACATGTGCACCTGGTGTGAGCTGAATTGCACCCTCCCAAAATTCTTGTGTTGAAGTCCTAACCCCCAGGACCTCAGAATGTGGCTGTGTTTGGAGATAGGGCTTTTAAAGAGTTGATGAAGGTTAAACGAGGTCATTAGGGTGGGCCTTAATCCAATATGATGGGTGTCCTTATAAGAAGAGAAAATTTGGTTGCACAGAGGGAGAAACCAGACATGCGCATGCACAGAGGAAAGCCCGTGTGAGGACACAGCAAGAAGACAGCCAGCTGCAGCCGACGAGAGAGACCGCCTAAGACGGCCAACTTGTCGACACCTTGCTCTTGGACTTTCAGCCTCCAAAATAGTGAGAAAATAAATTTCTGTTGTTTAAACCACCCTGTGTGTGGTGTTTTGTTATGGCAGCCCAAGAAAACTATTACAGCACCCTCAGAAGGACCCTTGTGTCCCTTCCTGATGACAATGTCCTCCTTCTCCCATCTCAGACATGGTCACTCGCTTGACTTACAGTTATTGGCAAACGTTATCATTTTTCACTGAATTTGTGCTTGTATCCCAAAAATTATACCTGTGCTTACATTCAAAAAAATTACAGCTTAGTTTTGCAGTTTTGTAATGAATTTGAATTTGAATGCCTTGAGGCAAAGCATCCACTCTCTAATTCACAATATCCAGTATTTTCTAGTGTCTGCCCCTGATTCGTCCTTGAGCATGTGTGTTTGCCACTCCTTGGCCTCATGCCCAGCCTCCTGGAACATACCTCTTTTAATGGCCAATTATCAACTCAAGAATGACTGAGCCAATGCTTCTAACAGTCACACTCCTTTACTCCCCCCTGTTACAAGTGCTAAATGTCAAGTTTTTCATTTTAAATTACAGTTGAAACTGTTTTGAGAATTTCATGACACCTATTGAGATAAATAGTGTCACCCAGAACTGTCACAAACCAAGATAGAAAACTGTTAGTTTAGCCAAGGTGAGCTTCATTGAAAGAAGCTGCAATACCAAAATCCTTTTCTTGCCTGTATCACACAGGGTCCCAACAGAATACAGAAGAACGGTCAAGTTAAACTAATTAAGGAAGAGTTTATTTACAAAGGAACTCATTACAAAAGTAGGAGAACCACAAGGAATCATGCAGGAACTAGGTCTCGTGGCAGAGAGAGAGAGATACTAGAAGCAAGAAAGAGAGAATTGTCTAGAAGAGAGCTCCTTGAGAGTGACCTTTTGTTGAGGGTCCCAGCTAGCCTGAGGCAACTGCTCAGGGAGGGAGCCAGAGAAATGAATCTCTATCCTCACTCTTCTCCCTCTGATCTCTTGCTGGCTCCCCATTGATCCAACCAGCCAGAAGCCAGAGGGTTTGGGGATCTGTCAATGTCGGGGATATAGGTCTCAGGGCAGAGAGAACAGGAGGAGGGGAAATCTGGGGGGAAACGGGAGATTTCTGGCACTTGGCCTTTGGAATGGCAATGTGAGAGAATGTGGATGTTGATTTTTCCAGGCAATTCCATGTTTGAAATGTGACAATTCTCCAGGGAGGCCAGTGTGTTAGAAACGTGCAGCTTTTCCAATATCCTTCCTGGAAGTTCTCGACACCAGGATGACCAGATAGTAACCACCAAGAAAGCACACAGGTACCTTGGATATTTAGATATGGCGTGCTTCCTAGACATCTTTGTGCCAATTAGACTGTACGGCATTTGAATTTACTAATTTTAACACTTCAGACATTTCACTGCCAAATGGGAAGAACAATTAGGAGAAAAAAAGAGAGCTACCATCTGGAAGGACTAGTATGCTTTCTAAGACAGTAGGTGTGACCTGTACTCACATTTGGAACCAAAGTCAGCTAACATATAAATCTCTCCTGAAATATTACATATATATGTATTGGATCAAAGCGGGAATTTTTTTCCAGATTATTTTCCCAAGAGAATGGCATAATAGTATCACACTACATGCAGTACAAAAGTCACCTTTATTTCTAGGTGATTTTTATTATAACAGAATATAATCTAATTATAAATATATTTTATATAACTTTATAATATATAATTTATAATATATTATATAATTTATAGTATATTATATAATATATTAAATATAGAATTTATAAAACATTATATATTATATCACTGTAATCCTATTTGTAAATTTGGAATTGAGCATGAGGAAGGCTCATCCTGAAATCCAGCCGAAAGATTTTGGTTATTGAAATAACAGAGTAATTGCTCAAGGTTAATCTACAAGCATAGATGCCAAGGCAAGTGAATAATTAATCTCTTTATCTGTGCTCAAAGACAGCTGACATTTGTAATTCAATAGAAGAAAAAGAAAAAACAATGCATGAAAGAATAAGATACGCCACTCAGAGTTAGGTTTGTTAAATAATAAGCCAAATCCTTAGAAGAGTTGGGATTAGAAATCAGGTCCCAAATTTACCTCCATCTCTAAATTGGAACCCTTGTAAATTGTTGATGGAAAGTAAAATGGTGCAGCCACTGTGATAAACAGTGTGATATTTCCTCAAAAAGTTAAACATAGAATTACAGCATGACCCCACAATTCTGCTCCTAGGAATATATCCAAAAGAATTGGAAACAGGGACTCAAACAGATTCTTGTATGCCAACGTTCACAGCAACATTTTTCACAATAGCCAAAAAGTAGAAACAATCCAAGTGTCTATCACTAAATGAATGGATAAACAAAATGAAGTATATGCATGCAATGGAATGTTACTCAGCAATAAAAAAGAATGAAGCAGGTACGTGCTACGACATGGATGAATCTTGAAAACATGATACTAAGTGAAATAAGCCAGATACAAAAGGAGAAATATTGTCCTTATATGAAGTATCTAAAATAGGCAAAGTCATAGAAACAGCAGGTAGATTAGAAGTCTCCAAGGGTTAAGCGGAAAGAGGAAACGGGGAGTTATTGCTTAATGGGTACAGAATGTCTGTTTGGGATGCTAAAAGGGTTTTGGAAATATGTGGTCATGATGGTTGCACAACATTGTAAGTGTAACTCATGCCACTAAATTGTACACTTAAAATGATTAAAATGGAAAATTTTATATTCTATATATCTCACCACAATTTTTTAAAAAAATTTCATTTATCCCCTTCTTCCTCGCAGCATTTCATTTTAACTGAGGATGTCAAATGAGCCTCAGAAATACTGCACAAGGCTGCAAGATGAACTTGAATAAAACCACCCAGTGACTGAGACTGACAATAAAACTTCTGAAATGTTCGTTTCTGGTTTGAGTTGAAAGCACTAGAATGACCTCCCCTGAGCCTTAGTTATCAGGGGATGTTAACAAATCATAGAACACTCAACAGAGTTGAAGAGCAGATCGTAACTCAGTCTTCCTACATCAAAGGCTTCCAGTCTTTTCTTACTAAGACCTTAAAATAAACTGTGCTTCCTAAAGGCCTAAGCAGAACTATAGCTTCTGAATTACCGGAGCCTAAATGCGAAATGAGGACAGAGGTCAAATTTGCTCATCAGAGGTCATGGAGATGCCACCACCACCGTGTGACTGGAGGAAGCACCACGTCCTTCTCCCTTCCTGGTCAGGCCCTGGACTTGTCATTTCAGTTTCCCACGCTGCAGTATAATTGTCCAGAAACATAGCTTTCATTTTGTTAATAAGCAGAATTTTTGTCAAAGGTTTTTAAATAGTAACTACTGACATTTCTAATTTAAAAAGTAACACGTTTTTATTATAATGAGTTTAGGGAAAAAAGACAAAGCTCAAGGAAGAAGAAATAAATCACCCACAATTTTACCCTCCAGATGTAATTATGGTTAGTATTGTGACATGTTTGTGTAATGTGAGACTTTGATGATTAATTTTAGTTAAAAATGATAGTGCCTAACTTTTCTGCATTATGAAAGAAACAGTTCTTCACTGAAAAATATTTGGAAAAGTGTAACAAACAGAGGACAATACTGTCACATGAAGACAGTCCCTACTATGATTTTGATGTGCTGTAACCCCGTCGGTCAAAAGCCACTAGCAGGGGAAGCTGTAGTCTGAAAAATCACCTTTATTGACTTTTTTGAAATAAGGCAGACCACAAACCAGAGGAACCCTGGGGTGTCGCATCAAAGAAAGAAAGAAATGAGGTTATTATAGGATTTAAGAGCAGCAGTGCTTTGATAGGCTCAGAGCAAAGCAAGGCTGTGGATGAAAGAGTCAGCATGCTCTAAGGCTGCAATCGTGACCTCAAAAACGCAACTGGAAAATCCTCCACTCAGTAGTGTAACTCCTTTGAGGAATGAAGATCTGGACTGCAAAGTGGACCCACAGTCCTTTCTCTCTAGAAATCGCAAAGTTAGGATGGATGTGAAATGATGCATCCAGAAATCCCTTATCTGAAGCTCTGATCATGGGTTGGAAATCAAGGCTGCTTCTCTGTTTCAAAAGACCAAAATCGTCCAGCGAGAAGAGTGGGTGCTCCATTCTTAGGATTTCAAAGAGCAATGTTTCTGATGGTCTAGGTGTTAGAAAACAAGATTTTTCGGTGAGTGAGAGAGTAGGAGCCTCTCAATGAAGGGGCCCGTGACAACACTTTATAGCTGCTGCAGGGCCTCGGGAGAAACGTTTCCCATCAACTTAGCAGCCGCCTTGATCTTGATCTGTGTCTGTTATCCCAGCCTGACCAATGGCAGAGTTTTTACCTTTGCAGTTTGGGCTAACTTTTATTTTTTCAGATGTTTTCTTTCATTGTTAATTCTATGCCTAAGTTTTTATTGCTTTTGATCTAAAATGTTGCAATTTTGTGTATCCACAGGTGAATCTGGTTTGTGTGCTGAATATTATTTTATTATGATTTTTATTTAACCACCTAGTCTTAAATATATATCATTTTAGTGACTAAATTGTAGACCATCTTAGAAGTGTACTAAAGATCACTTAACAAATCCAAATTGGCTATTACCAATTTTTAATTATCATAAGTTCCTAATTTTTACTGTAATAAGTTATATTATGATAAACATCTGCATGCATATGGCTTTATGCAGACTAATGACTGAGCCTAAAGTTATGAGTATTTTTGAGGCTCTAGATATTTATTTGCCAAATTGCTATCCCAAATGTTGTTATCTATTTATACTGGTTCAAGTAATCTATGAAAATGATAATTTTGAGGCACTCACCTGAGCACGGGGAATTATCTTTTAATTTTTTAAAAATCTTTTAGCTTTTTGTTAATTCTAAGACTGTAAAGTGTTAGCTCTTTGTTATCTTAATGTGCATTTTTTGTATTATTAGCAAGGTTAATGTTTTCCCACATTGTTTACTAATTCTACTTCATTCTCATGTCTTCTCCAAAATTTTTCTTCAGTTATGTATTGAGAAGCTTAGAGTGTTTCTCATCAAACCATCTAGCTTTTTATGTTGTAAAAATATTATGTGTTAAAGCACTATTTCTTTGTCAAGTTGGCAGCAATATTTTCTTTCTAGGATGTAGTTTAGAGCAAGTCTTTGTGAAGTTGTTCTTTTGCTCTTTTGAAATTCTCCTCAATTACCTCAAAACCTGAAGTTGGCAACCAGAAATCTAAATCATCAGGTTTCAGAGATCTCCTATTGATGGAAACTTGTTTATCATGATCGATTGTGACTCTGACACCAATAATGTCTTACACATTATAAAATACCAGCTTTGGATAATGTGTTACAACTTAGAAAACACCAGCTTTGGATAATGATTTCTTCTAAATATGAGTTCTAACAAATTCAAAGTTATCTCATGATATTGTCACACACATTCCAGTATTCATTCTTAAGAGCAATGAGCATAGTTACAGCTAGCATGCCAGGGATGCAACCAATAAAATCCAAGCCATCAACACCGATGGATGCAGCAACTGTGAAATACCATAGTGTTTTTCCGTGTGAGATTCATGTTTGTAAGTATCTCAGACAAATAAGGGAAAACTGCTGAGTTAAATCGTGATGTAGCCTAAGACTGGATCAATGAGTAACTCAAGAAAGGAAGGCTTAACACAGAAACCATTACTACAATTTTAAATATCCATTTGGATCCTTTGTCATCTCATATCCACTTTCTTTCAGACCTGGGATCATTTTTTTCCCATACTGCCCTTTGGGCCCTGGTCAGTTTGGATAGTGACCTCAGGGATTTCTGTGAGGTGTAGAAGTCTGTGTCATTGTAGTTGCCCAGTGACTTCAGATTGCCCTCTCCCAAACTCCTCCATCCCTGAGTTCCTATCACTGCAACCGAAAGGAGAAAGTTCAGGAACTTGAAATGTCTCAAAACATCTTCTCTTCCTCTTTTAATGCCCTTTCCTTGATTCATTAATGAGATAACAGACAGCCTCGGTTGAAAATTCACTTCGGGAAGAAACCACATGGCCTGATAAGGGTGATGACTGACCTGTTGGAAGGGCTGGGGGATTTCTTGGACTTGGCCTCAGTGTTTCTCTGATTGAATGTCACATTTCAGTGCTGCCATGTTCACACGCTGTTGCTACTCTGTTCGTAGAATGGATGACAACCTTGCAAACCACGGATCACTGAAAGCCTGATAAGAAAACAAATACGAGGTTTGTTTAGCTGGGGCAGGCAGGGCGGGTTGTGGTGCTGCTCAGTCGACGTCCAGGGATGTGTGGGATGCCAAGGCCAATCTTGGCCCATCCCTCCCAACTTCAACGTTTTTATACAGATGGGCTCAGTTTAACATGAGCATCCAAAGTGGTCTTGACAGAGAAGGAGGAAGGGAAAGATGTCACAAAGAAACAAAATAAGCAGTTTTAAGTCTATAAAAGATGCCCTGGGGAAGGTGTGTCCTAAACGTCTTCTTTACGTCATGGGATACCTACCATGGCTCCCATCTCTGCCCGAGCCTTTCTCCTTGTGTCTCCTTCCTGACAATCGGACAGTAGGAAGCCTTATAAATCGAACTTAAATTGCTTTCACAGATTAATTATGTAAATGCTGGGTTCACTTGCATTGTTTCTCTTTAATTTAATAAATCTGTTTGAAGTCACAGTAATGATGACTACAAGTATTAGTCAAGAATAATGATAATCTTTATTTTAAGAAAATTAAAAATACAGTCAAGTACAGAATTATTAACATTTGATCGCGTTTGCTTTTCTTTCTTATTAAAAGAATAAAACATCACAAATGGTTGAAATCTCCTTTACCCTCATTTCTAGTCTCATTTCCCTCCTTCCCCCTGGAGGCAACCATTACCATTACCACTTCATTTTTATGTATATTAGCAGCCTAATATATATATATCTAAACACAGTGTTTTGTGTGAAAGAATATTTCTAATTTATATAAATAGTAATGGATACATATAACTGGACAATAACATTAGGCTTTTAAAATTTATCCATGTCAAAATGAAATATATTATAAGTATAATATATATAATCTTATTCATTCCTTTTAACTGCTATGTAGTATTCAGTTGCATGAATATTTAATTATCTATTCCTCTTTGATATATATTTTGGGTTTCAAATTTTTATTGTTATGAGAAGTACTCAAATAAATATCCTTGTGCATGTTTCCTTGGGCTCATATGCAAAAGAACTTTCTAGAGTACACACGAAGTGGGATGATTCAGTGGTCAGGTGAATACATTTTCAAATTTACTCAATATAAACAAATTTATCTCCATAGGAATTATATCAATGCAACTCCTATTTCTCGATATTTTGACCAATATTCAATATTGTCATACCTCAAAATCTTTGCCAATCTGAGGCATACCTTGTTGTTTTAATGTGCATTTCCTTACTTATAAGTGCACATGTTTATTCACCATTCAGGCTTTTGTTTTGTTTTTTCTGAAAACCGTCTGTTCACTTCCAGTGATCTTCCCAGGAAGAGCAGATTTACAGCTTGCACTTCGCGGGAAACTAAGGCTCAGAGAGGCCACGTGAGCTGCCCCAAGCTCGTGGAGCTAGTGAGAACCCCAAGCAGGATCCCAACTTTGGTATCCCAATCCACACCATGTCTCTTTTCCCAACACTTAGGCTTCACAAGACACTGATCAATCCATTTTAGCCCTTTTCATCTCACTGTACTTGACCTCCTGATCTGGGGAGGCACTCATGAAGAAGGTGAGGTGGAGAACTCTTACCGGGTCCAGTTGGCAGTTCAGGCAGGAAGCCCTGGCCGCACAGTGACCTGGGGGTGCCCAGAATCCCTCAGGATCTTGAAAGCTTTTCTCTTTCTGGTCAAACCTTCAAATCCCTTTGAAGTATGCACTGTTATAACCATGGTTTTATGCATGAGGGGTTAAATAACTTGCCTAAGGTGACAGGATCAGGAAGAGAGAGCAAGAAAAGCATTTCAAGTTCTTGTGAGCTAGAGGAAGATGGATCAGACTGCTTCAGGAAAAGCTTTGTGGAGAAGATGAAAGCGAGTACGGAAAGACAGTTTCCTCCTTCCTCCCACTTTCCCCCAGCTTCAGCCTTTGTAGAATCACCAGGCAACGTGGCTACAAAGACCTTTCAGAGAACCTTTCTGAATCTGTTGTCTCTCTTCAGTGAAGAAGCTGAGGTCAGTATCTAATCTACAGGAGTCAAGTAATTACAAGAAAACATTGGCAGAAACCGTAGCCAAGACGGACACATGGGGGTCTCAGAAGAATAAATGTACATTCAAAGCATGAAGCTTAACCTTGCAGTCTTTTTAGCTGAACTTTCTATAACAAAGACTCTCAGTTAACAAGGAGCACAGTCACACACTTCAAATCTAAAAAAAGCAGAGATAGTGGTCAAAAGAGCCTTTGAATGTGTGTTTTTACAGATCTAGAATAATCTTCTGCATGAAGTCATGTATCCTGCTGTCTTGGTCTTTTAGTTTCCCAGCAATAAGAATCTACATCATTCATTTGATAGGTATCTTCCAATCCTGACACCTCCCTTACTGGGAGGCTGATTTCTCCCTCATCTCCACCTCATCAGCTACCACAGCCCCAGGGAAGGGAGCAGGTTGAGTATGACCACTGGAAGGTGGAGCATATGATGTAGGAGAATGTTAAGAAAGATGAAGGGAAGAAAGCCCATCCCTTCTGATTCTGGTGGCTTGTAAGAAGAGGAAGAAAGAAAAAGAGAAACAAATCCATGGTTAGACATGATGTTGTGCCTCATCTCTGGCCAAGGTCCCAGAAGGAGGAGGCAGAGAGGGGCTGTGAAGGGAAGGGGCCATTGCCCACTTCCCATTTGGAAATGTAGCCTCCACCACCAAGATAGACAAACAGTGTGCTTCAATTTGGCTCTTCCAAGCCATCCTCAGTTTCTATATGGCGTGGATGGGATCTCAGAATCTCCCGAATACCCCAAAGGTGTTCAAAAATGAGTCAGCATTTGGCTAGACATTTGCTGGAGGAGATTACCATCTTTAGGACAAAGAGACCCTGAAGCTGGGAAACGTACTGCTAGAATAGAAGATACAGCCAAATTTCAGGGGCCCACAGCAAGAGTAAAGCTGAGGAAGTGATGGGTCAGTAAGCAGGGCTTACCAGGCTAGCTAAACCATGAAGGAACAGACCTCCAGCTATGCTGGTGCCATGTTTCAGCAATGGATGCCAGAAGGACACTGAATTGATGTAAGCCCTCTAAATTCCCAGACACCATTTTGGAAAAGAGCAGTGAGGGGGAGCTAATCTAAAATACAAAATACTCAGTCATCCGTAGGAAATGAGTTACCTGCAGAGGCTCTAAATCATTGGATTACACTGCATTTACTGGATATACCTAAAACACAATGTTCCCACTACCCAGGGGAGCTTGTAAGGAAGATCAGATTTTTTTCAAGATGAAAAGTATTTACATTTTCTTTGCTTACCCAGTTGTAATGTGAGTAATTTTTTCAATGCAATGGCACCAGCTTAAGTGGAAAGGGAAAGAATTGAAGCGGTGCCACTGAGGGCCTGGATACAGCACTTGAAGCCATCAGGAATCCAGGCATCTACTAGCCTCTCTCTCCCTCTGTCCCTCCCCCACCCCCAACTCTATGTGCACACAGCTACATGTGTGGGGCCAGCCGAGACGAGTATCTTTCAATGTCAATCCTAATCCTAAATTCATTGGGTAGTGGGTCAGGGTCACAGAAAACAAATATGGCTACTGGAAGGCATCCATGGTGGCAGGGGCTTGGTTATCACAGAATAATATTACCGTGGTCGTCTGCTAGTCCTTATCTTTTCTTTTTAACTTAACATTAATATTTTTGCATATTATTAACTATTTCATGAAAACATTTTATATGTCTGCCTAATAGTCCATTCTCCTCTTGCTGGTTATTTTATTTTTATCCCAAAGCTTTTTAGTATTCTATAAATAATACTATGTTGAACATGCTTATTCTTAAGTTTTTGTGCCCATATTTGATTATTTCCTTAGCACAGTTTTGTAGAAATGGAAATGTTGATTGCTAAGGATCTGGAATTTCTAGTTGTGTCTAATAGTGAAAATTTTTATACTCATCGTGTTTATAAAGTATCACATAAATAATTCTAGTAATCCTTGAAACAAAAATATCCAAAAAGGTCATTCTCTCACATACAGTAAAATTACTACGTTAGTTAGGGTTTATAATTTAGTGCAAATTGATGTAGTTTTCTGTTTTAAATGTAATATTTTAGATTTGTAGCTGTCTTTTGGTCGCATAGAGTTCTTTCAAGCATTACAAGTGTCAAAAGTTGGGGGGGCTGGCCCCTGGCCTAGTGGTTGATTTCACATGCTCCACTTTGGCTGTTCAGGGTTTCGCTGGTTGGGATCCTGGGCGTGGACATGGCCCCGCTCATTAGACCATGTTGAGGTGGCGTCCCGCATACCACAACTAGAAGGACCCACAACTAAAATATACTACTATGTACTGGGGGGATTTGGGGAGAAAAAGCAGAAAAAAAAAGTTGGTACTTTTTAAACTCTTATAGAAAATTCTTTTCATTTCTAGACTTCACTATAAATATCTGCAAATACAATGCCACACTAGTCAGGTCTGTGAAGATGCTCAGCATTGCTCCAGCATCCCCTGGAGTAAGGCATCACCTTGCTTGATCATGAAGGAGTTTACACCATCTAAGAGAATAAAAGATACACACACTTGAAAACGTAAATACTTCAAGATATTTCACAAGGCGTATGTCACAAGGTGTATGTCACAAGGCATATATGAGCCCAAAGTGAGCACTAAGCGAGTTCAGGAGAGAGGGAGCGCTGCCCCACCGATGGAGGATGTTTGAATGCACCACTTCCCTAACACCTTCTCTCCCGACTAGACAGGCATCCTGCCTTGTTTATCTGCTTATGCTACATCTAGAGTGGGAATTCAATGTGTGTTTGTTGAGTTGTTTGGTGGACCAATAGCTAAATTGATGAAGGGATGGTATTGATTGGTGAGCACTGGGTAGTGCCCCATAAGGAGCCGGGAAACAACTGATAACTCACAGTCAGAGGTAGAGAGGAAACCTGGAGGAGAACAGGATGAGGATGCCAAATCTTCCAAACTGTTCCTCTGATCTCCTTGGAAGGAGCCAACTATGCTACTAATAGGACTGATAGATGCTAATTTTCTCTGTAGCTCCTGTAGATCCACCATCTTGCTAAGATTTACATTTTGTGTTTGATCATTTATAGGAGTGGTGAAGTGGCCAGACTCCGGATTCAGTGGTGTAATTTTTCAAACTCTAAGGCTCTAAACTTCATCTGTAAAATGGAGATAATAATAACACCAACCTCACAGTGATCTGAGGACGAGTGAGAGAAGTACGCAAGGTGCTCAGCCTCGTGCCAAGCCCATAGAAAGCCACCCGTAAAGCGCCAGCCTCCATCGTGTCGAGAATGAACGTGGTTCTTGCTCTGCCACTTTTCACACATTCAAAGTTTGTAAAATATGTTCAGCTTTTTTTCAGGTCAAAATCCCATGCTCACTCAGCTGAGGGAGGTTGAATTAAAATGGAAATGGCATTTGACCAATGTGTTTATTGTCTAAAAGTCATGAAATGCTGAAAAGTATTTTTAAAAATCTAGGAATTCTTTCTGACTAGAGTCAGAAATTCTCCCAAGGTTTTACGAAAACCTCTAGAAAAAATAAGTATGTAGGAAGTATTGCCTGCCTCTGGACCTGTTCAGGAACATGCATGCCCTTTCTGATGCCATTATTTGCTTGGACTCATAGTATAATCTATCCTCTTCTTAAAAAGTAAAAGGTAAACCTTCACTGTGCCATATTTTAACCAATAACACTTTGGACATTCCAGGGAACGTCTACATCAATTTCTTTCTTAATAAATCTGGGCTTCTTAAGCTAACAGCTGTGGCTCTTCTCCTGTTAGTAGCACCGCATGGAAAAATCTGCTAAGAGAGTGGGGTTGTTCAGATTTGTTGATCTCTACTCAGCCTTTGAGGCTGGTATCAAGTATGAATAAAACTCTTTGAATTCAAAATAGAACCCTGGTTATTTATTGATTTTAATAGAGAACTAGTTCCTTATCAGTACAAGCGTCAGGGCCTGTGGGAACATTCTTCGTGTGGGTCTGATAACAATATTTACTGGGAGTATAAGGGGCTGGCTTTGGCCCCCTGGACCCAAGGGATGTGAGATTACTTTCAGATGAGCTAAATGCATAAAGAATAAAACGATCAGTGTTCCTCTATGTGCAGGCAACATGATTCATTGTCACACAACAGTAATTATCTTAACAGAGCCTGGCCCCGCTATTTTTAGTACTATTAGAAATAAGAGCCAAAAGCTCAATGTTTCCCAAGCAAAAGCTATAATTTTTGGAAAATGACTTTTAACGTTTTGAGAATATAACTCATTCGGTTAACTAAAAGTACATTTTACAAGTACCAAAAGTATCTAATAAGAAGTTATATTAGTAAAAATTTAGCCTTCTGAAAGTACTTTGTTCGGGATTTTTTTAATGGCATGTGAGAGACTTGTTCACACTGATTTTGAACTTTTTAAAAGATAAAAATCATGGACGTCCTCTGGGACGGTGTTTCTCAGTGTTGGGTTATGTGTAGACCCCTTTTTAAAATGTTTAAAGTATGTTATACTTGATACATACAAAATAATGTATAAAACTTATAAGGTCTGAAATATAATTTTTTAAAAAGTGAAATCACCACCTAACTTAAGAGCTGGGACACGGCCAGACAATCATGGTGCCCACCTGTGGCCTCACCTCCTTCTACCTCGTGCCCCCGAAGAGTCTACTAGCTAGTTTTGAATTTAGTTTTCTCTTAGGGTTTCAAAAATTTTTCACATATGAATCCGTCCCTAAATGATATATCGTTTACATTTGCTTTATGAAAATTGTTTCATGCACTATATAATAGTCTACTGCTTGCTTTTTTGACTCAACTTTGTTTCTATGATTCGTCCCTGTTGTTTCTTATGGCCATAATTCATTTGTTTAAACTGCTCTGTAATATTCCATTGTGTGAATACACTTCAATATATTGAGCTATTCTTCTACTGACAGACATTTTGGTTATTTCCAGTTTTTTTCCTATTACAATGCTGCTGTCAGCATTCTTTAAGAATGCAAGATGTTTTTTCTGGAACACTGTCAATAGTGGTTTTGGATTTTAACCATTCTAATAGATATATAGTGGTATCTTATTATTTTCTTTAAATTTGCAATTCCCCATTGACAGATGATATTGAGCTTATTTTAATAACGTCTTTCCATAACATGCATAACATATCCTCCTATGTTTATTTGCCATCTGTATATCTTCTTTGGTGAAGTGTCTGTTCATCTCTTTTGCCCATTTTTCAATTGGGTTGTTTGTTTTCTTATTGTCGAGATTTAAGAGTTCTTTTTTTATGTTTTTGATATGTCTTTTATCAGTTATGTGTGTTGCAAAAATTTTCTCTCAGTCTGTACCGTTTCTTCTCCTCCTCTTAGCAGTGTTTTTCACAGAGCAGAAGTTTTTAATTTTAATGAAGTCTGACATTTTTTTTCTTTCATGGATTGTGCTTTAGGTGTTGTATCTAAAACTTCATTGTCAAATCCAAGATCATTTAGAGTATCTCCAATGTTACCTTTCAGAAGTTTTATAGCTTTGTAATTTACATTTAGATCTATGATCCATTTGAGTTAATTTTTGTGAAAAGTCTAGATTCATTCTTTTGCCTGTGGATGTCCAGTTATTCCAGCACCATTTATTGAAAAGATTGTCTTTTCTCCATTGAATTTGCTCCTTTGGCAAAGATCAGTTGACTGTATTTATGTGGGTCCATTCCTGTGCTCTCCATCCTGTTCCATTGACCCATTTGTCTGTTATTTGGCCAATGCCACATTTTGTTGAATACTGTAGCTTTATAACAAGTTTTCAAGTCAGGTAGCATCAGTCTTCCGTGTTTGTTCTTCAATATCGTGTTGGCTTTTCTGGTCTTTTGCCTCTCTGGATAAACTTTAGAATTAGTTTGTCAATGTCCACAAAATAACTTGGGATTTTGATTTGACTTGCATTGAACATATAGATCAATTTGGGAAGAACTGAGACCTTAATAATATCGAGTCTTCCTATCCATGAACATGGAATATCTCTCCATTTATTTAGATCTTTGATTTCTTTCATCCGAGTCCTCATGGTTAAGATTTTACTACAAATTCAATTTTTTTGATAGACATAGTTTATCTACTTTTTCTTGAATAATATTTGATAGTTTCTGTATTTCAAGTGATTTATTCATTTCATAGAAGTTGCCAAGTTTATTGGCATAAGATTCTTCATAATATTCCCTTGTTATCCGTTTAGTATGCACAGAATGGTAGTCATGTCACCTCTCTCATTCCTGATGTTGGATATTTGTGTCTTCTCTCTCTCTCTCTCTTTTCTAATTAATCGATCTAGAGATACATCAATTTTATTAATCTCTTCAGTGTACCAATTTTATAATGCATTCATTTTCTATATTACTTTTCTGTCTTCTATTTCACTTTTTCTGCTCTGATTGTTACTATTTCCTTTCTTCTGTTTAATTTGTGTTCAATTTGCTCTTTTTTCTAGTTTCTTAAGGTGAAAGTTGAGTTCGTGGTTTTGAACAACAGCAATTCTTACCATCCTAGTGGGTGAGAAGTGTTGTCTCATTGTGGCTTTTGTGTGTGTGTGTTTTAAAGGTATGCTTTTTAGTGAGGAAGTTTGGCCCTGAGCTAACATCTGTTGCCAATCTTCCTCTTTTTTTTTCTCCCTAAAGCCACAGTACATACTTGTCCATCCTAGTTGTAAGTCCTTCTACTTCTGCTATGTGAGACGCCACCACAGCATGGCTTGATGAGCGATGTGTAGGTCTGTACCCAGGATATGAACCAGTGAATCCTGGACCACCAAAGTGGAGCATGCAAACTTAACCACTACACCACCAGGCTGGGGCCTCGTTGTGATTTTGATTTGCATTTTCCTAATGACTAATGACATTGAGTCTTTTCACGGGATTACTGGCCATTTGTATGTCTTTTTTGGAGAAATGTCTGTTCAATCCCCTTGTTCATTTTTAAATTAGGTTATTTGTCTTTTTGTTATCAAGTTGTAAAAGTTCTTTGTATATGTCGGATACTAAGGCTTTATCAGGTATATGATTTGCAAATATTTTCTCCCATTCAGTGGGTCGTTTTTTACTTTCTTGATGATATCCTTTGATGCACAAAAGTTTTTAATTTTTTTTTTTTGAGGAAGATTAGCCCTGAGCTAACATCCACTGTCAATCCTTCTCTTTTTGCTAAGGAAGACTGGCCCTGAGCTAACATTCATGGTCATCTTCCTCTACTTTATATGTGGGACATCTGCCACAGCATGGCTTGAGTAGCGGTGCCAAGGTCCACGCCTGGGATCCAAACCAGCGAATCCCAGGCCACCAAAGCAGAATGCATGCACTTAATTGCTGCAGCATTGGGCCAGCCCTAAAAGTTTTTAATGTTGATAAGGCCCAATTTATTTCTTCTAATTTTGAAAACTGTTTCAGTTTTTTCCATGCTCTGGACTCATTTATGTAGCAAGAAAATAAACTATTTGTTAAACTTATAAGACATAACAGATGAGACTTTCAACCCTCAAATCTTTATAAAAAATATTTTCAGTTTCTTTTATGCTGATTATTTGTTGAGGTTTTCCTAAAAAAAATCTGGTTTTGAGTTCATTTTGATGATTTTTTTCAGAACATTTTTTATCTTACAGATTTTCTAATTTAATCAGTGTCTGAACTCCTGGACCTGGAATGGTTTCTTTGTCAAATCAACCATTCCATATTTATTTATTAATTTTGCTATTCAAGTTTTCTAATCAATGTTTTCTTATTCTACCAAAACCTGTTAATGAGATCTTGTGTTTCTGCCAAGCATCCTACAAACAATATATATTTTCATTTGGATTTTTAAAACAATCTGAAAATCTTTGCTTTATCCTATACCTTTCAGGATACTGTTGTCATATGAGATCTAACTTCAATCCTTGTGTTGCATACTTCCTATTTTTCTATACTGACTGGCAGTTTCCTTTGCTTTCTGCCTTTGCCGTATGGACTAGATTTTATCTAATTTCACTTTCTGCACTGATGTGCTTTACTTCTCAGCAAGTTTTCATACTTTTCTCACTCTCTCCTTGGAACTCTTGCTTCCTTCGGCATCCGTGAAGCTACATAGCTCCTGATTTTTTGCCTTCCTTATGGCACTTTTTTCTCAATTATGAGAGTTGGCTCCTCCTTCTCTTCCCTTCCCTTACATGTTGATATTCTTCAGAGCTCCCTTTTTCTTCCTAACTCACTTACCCTGGGTCATGTCAATCCACTTCCTTGGATTTAATTCTCATCCATATGCTAGCAATTCCCCGTTCTTTAGACTTATCCTAGATGTCTCTCCTGAACCCAAGCCCAGAGATGTATAACTAACTCCAGCTGTCTCCATTTGAATGTCCCACAGACACATTCAACACAATATGGTCAAAATGACACTCATCTCTTCCCCAGGAAACCTGCTCTGCCAGAATGTTCCCCCCAGAAAATGATGGAACTATCCACCTCAATTCTAAAGCCAGAAAAACACAGGAACATCTTTAACTCCCCCCTTTCCCTCAGCTCCTTTCTCCCTCATCCACATTTTCGTTATTCTTGCTTCTGCGTTCTACCTAACTGTGGAATTCCTCTCCCCACCTCCACGGCCCCGGCCCCAGTCTAAGTTACCACCAGCCCTCACCTAGATCCTGCAAAACTAATCCTGTGTGGTCTTCTTCAATTCATCCTCCCTCCCACAACCAGGAGAATCTTTGTTTTTAGATTGGCACCTCAGCTAACCTCTGTTGTCAATCTTCTTTTTTTTCCCTTCTTCTTCTTCCCAAAGCCTCCCACCCGATACATAGTTGTATATTCTAGTTGTGAGTGCCTCTGGTTGTGGCATGTGGGATGCCACCTCAGCATGGCCTGACGAGTGGTGTTATGTTGGCACCCAGGATCCGAACCAGCAAAACCCTGGGCCACCGAAATAGAGTGTGTGATCTTAACCACTCAGCCACAGGGCTGGGCCCAGAAAAATCTTTTAAAATAAAAATCTGTCTGTGTCACACCCACTTAAAACTCTTCAGTGGCTTTCACTACATTTAAATAAATCTTGGAAGACCCTCTTTGGTCTTGGCCCCATTTACCTCTGCAGTCTCTTTTTTAAAAAAAATTTTATTATTTTTTTAAGTGCAGTAATGTTGAATTATAACATTATATAGCTTTCAGATGTACATCATATATATTTCAAATTCTGTGTAGTTTATATCATGTTCACCACCCAAAAACTAATTATAGTCCATCCCCTCACATGTGAGCCTAATCACCCCTTTTGCCCTCCCCCCCTTCCCCTATGGTAACCACCAATCCAATCTCCATTGCTATGTGTTTGTTTGTCATTGTTTTTATCTTCTACTTATGAGTGAGATCGTACGGTATTTGACTTTCTCCCTCTGAGGCACTCTCCATGTTGCACTATATTCTTCAGCCATAACTATGTTATGTTTACTTCAGTCCTTTGGACATGCTATGTACCCTGCAGTAGACACTACAAATGATCCCCAGTAGCCATTCTCTCCTTCTTTTTAGTAACAGAACTCATCCTACTCTCCTCCAGATTTAGTAGGGCACAGGACCACCCAGCTAGTTACTTCTTTTCCCAGTCTCCCATGCTCCCTGGTGTGACCTTGGGACCAGATTCTCATGAATGGAACATGAGGAGGAGTGATGTGCACAACTTTAACTTCACTTCCCTCCAAGTAAACTGATTGCCCTTTGTCTCTCCCCTAGGGCTGGGATGCGGATGTGGAGCTGGTGAACCATCTCTAACCACGTGGATGAGGAAACACACTGGGGGGATGGGAGGGCCATAAAATGGAAGGGACCGGTGACCCTGAAGTACCATGTGGTATACAGATAGTCTGTTCTTGATTAGAACAGTTTAGAGTATCAGTCAGGATAGTTTGGGTTCTGCTGCAGTAACAAACAACCCTGAAAGCTTAGCGGCTTAAACAACAAAGATTTATTTTTCACTCATGCTGTATGTCTGTCACAGGTCAGTAGAGTGGCCCTACGCAGGTAGTCACTCAGGAATCCAGCCTAGCAGAGGGCTTCTCCTATGTATGTGCTTTAATGAGCACACAGGAGAGAAAGGGAGTGGGCAAACTACGCTCTGTCTCTTAGGATTTCAGCAAGAAGCCCGCTTCATCACTCCTCCCGTGGTGCAAGTCACAGAGTCTCACTTCATTCCAAGAGGGTTAAGGACAGGTAATCCCATTATGTCCCCAGAAGGAAGAGAAAATCAAAATATTTGTGGCCACTCCTGATGACTCCCTCAGCTTCTGCCTTCATACGTCTTAGCCTGTGCTCCCCCAAAAGAGGTAACCACTGTTCCTCTTGCCCAAATGTTTGTAGGATTTTTTTCTTTATGTTTCAAAAGTTATATTTCAAAAATTTCACAAGACTCTATCTTCTCCTTAATTCTTCCTGCAATCATTACCCTTGGGAATCCTAAATTAACTATTTCTTTTGCAAAATGATTCCCAAATATTTATCTAAACATCTAAACTCTCTCCAAAGCTCCATCACTCCGTTTCCAACAGCGCACTACCTGCCAATCTTGATAAGCTAAAAACAGTTAAGTGTATAACTTTTATTCCTCCCTGAAATCTGATTCTTCCACTGAGTTTCTTTCTTTATTGTTTGTTTGTTTTGTCTCTCTCGGTGTCCCCAGACTCTAGAAGAGTACCTGGCATGAGAAGTGACACTATATACTCTGAATGAATGAATGAACACTATCAAGATTTGCCAATGGCTTCCACAGCTGGAATCTTCTCTGACTCCATGCCCTCCTTACTAGTCTGCATCACGGCCTTTCTACTTGCCACTGTGGCTATTCAGGGGCTCATTACTTATCAACCAGGTCATTACAGTTGCTTTCTTACAGATACCCCCATCAACAAATTTTCTTTCTCCCATACATTTCTGTACCACTTCGATTTGAATGTCCTTGGAACAGATGACTCATTCTGTTACTTATTCTACAACACCCTAAGGAGCAGGTACCGTGGGCAAACACTGCGCCACATTCTGAAGATGAACACAAATAAGGCAGAGTCTCCACGCTCGAGCAGCTCACGCTCCCGTGGAAGAGAGAGATGTGTCCAGAGATACAGAGCAGGGAAAGCAGCGCCAGAACAGAGGCTCGCAGATGGGGACCAACAGATGTGACAGATGCTGAATCAGCCAAGGAGTCACACAAGAGAGGACATTTACCCCATGTCCTGGTAATTAGACATTTTCCAGGATTGGCATGAAATGGAAGGAGGAACTGTTCATCTTCTGAGGCAGGAGGGGAAAAGGAAAGAATGGGTGCTAACGGAGTTTAGAAGAAAATTGGTGGCAACTGTAGCTGAGGACCCCCGTTTTCTCTCTGACATGTAAGAAGGATGAAGGATGAGTCACCGTTTGTGTAGTCTTCTTGACAGGCCTGGATGTGCAGCTAGCTGGCAAGGATGGCTTCTGGCTCTCCACACCTGCCGGAAACATTTAGCTCTATCCATGGCATTCAGTTTAATCCTACAAAGAGGTACTAATGTACTGGGGTCAGTGTTTGGCTATGTCAGGAAGCTGCTGTTCCCTGTTTTTGCTTGCACAATTCCACCTTCTAGCTGCAGCTGGCCTCACTAGAATGCTTGGACATACACTGCTTTCCAGGGGAGAGGGTCTGACGTCAAATGCACTGCCGCATGGATTGTGAAAATTCACAGCAGACCCATTGCTTGGAAGCCGTAGTACTATTTATTTACATAAATCAGGCTTTTTTTGAGAGAGAAAATAGGAGGTTTTTTTTGGGGGGGGGTGGAATTCCAAGGGCTAAACCTTGAATATTGAGCCAAAGCCTGGAAAATTAAAGGCACAGATTTTGAAAATAAGACACAGAGAAGCAAAAGATAGCAGTTTGGCCACAAGGCACCCCACCCTCCACACCACCCCCTACCCCTCCCCCCGCACCACACACACACACACACACACACACACCATCAAAAGGAATATAGTCTGACCAGCAGGCAGGAAGGCGTGGAGGTTTGTAATTCACTTTAAGTGCCTCTTTGAGCAAGGCTCTTGGAGAATAAAAGAAAATTCCCTTTTGACAAAAGATCGTACAGTCTGATGAGGGCAAGGGACAAACTCTCTCAACAGAGACACGTGAGGAGTGTCTTCGCCTTCTTACTGACCCAGACTTTGCTAAGATTCCTGGCTCTGTGCCTGGGCTTCCAGAGAGCAGACTGCCTCTGATAAGATCTTCCAGAAACATTCACAGACCTTTCCCTGAAGCATTTCCAGGAGGACAAGAAATGTCACTTTATGGACAGCCCAGGATGCCGAGAACACCTAAATAAGCTTGCCAAACACCAGCAGAAATCAGGAAATGGAAGAAGCAGAATTTCTCCCATTATTTGAGAAATACTTAGAAAAGGGAAATGGAGGCTTTTCAAAGAGAAAACCTAAGCCTTTAACAGTTCTCCAAGGCACACAAAGAAAAGACTTTACAGCAAAATAATAATTATTAGGAAAATTAATTAAATTCCCTTTGCAATAAGAAGCACACCACTCTTACTTTATACTAAGAACTACAAAAGATTACCTTGAAATCTCCTTGAAATAGATCTAGAATTGCTTTACGGTAAAGAATATCCAAAAGGCAGAGAGTTCTCTTTCTTTATCTTTTCCTATTTCTTTTTAACATTTCTGTGGGTAAATTTGTGAGAAGATGAATGCCATGAAACTAGCTTTTTCTTTTCAAAAGATAAATCCTTCCTCCTTTTTATTTTTATTTATTTATTTATTTATTTATTTGCATTATAGAACTTCAGCATCGCTCAAAAGGATATGGGCATGTCAAGTGACCTTTAAAAAATCCTTTTGATAGAAAGAAAGGAAAATAATCTCTACAGACGGGAAAACATCACCATTCCTTTAACCCTCATAATTACTGGAACTGAGAGAAGAGCTGAGAGTATTGTTAAAATTCCCCCAAGGAAATGTCAGACTCTCATCACCAGAGACGGCTTTTAATCAACCCGAGGACTCCAAGGGAAGGAGGAACAGGAGGAATTTCATAAGCTGTTCCAGTTCCTTGAAATTTTGTTAGGCAGACAGAGCCAGTTCTGAACATGCGTGCTGTGGGTACAGCTCATGCCCAGATCCCGTCATCTGGCTGCAGCCCCCGTCGCCCAGCTGCCGTGACGTAGGCTTCTTGTGGTTCACACCTGTCCCCTTTGCTAGCACAGCACCCTCAGCTAAATGGGAGTCTCCTGGTCTGGAAGGTTATGCCCCACCCCAGGGTTGGAGGATGGAACAGCTGGCAACCAATGACTGCCTTGTACATAGACCACCATGCACATCTTGTACTTCGGTACAAGATGCTGGCCTCTGCTTCAGGGTCAGACTAACTCCAGGGGCAGTTGTGGCCCAGAGCATCCCTGGGGGGGCAGGCTGAAGCCAGGGAACAGCAGAATTTATTTTTGCTTAGCTCACTTCTCCTGTCAGATCTTGCTTTCCCAACCCTCTTTCCCCCCAGAGCAATCCCTCAACAAACCTCTTCCACCAGAACCCCTGTCTCAGGCTCTGCTTCTGAGGAAGTCAGCCTAAGACAGTCCACCAAGTAAAATCTGAGACCTTCACACCGTGTCTACAATCCTCTTTCTGCTGCCTTTCCTCTGCGACAGCCTATATTCACATTTTCTGTCTTTCTTTTTTTTTTTTTAATCAAAACCTTCCCTCAGAAAAGGATCTGACAGCTTCAGCTTCGTACACATTTAGGATGTATTAGGTTTAAGGGTCTCTCTCTCCTGGGATATTTGCATTTTAACACGACACAAAGACCATGACTGGATTCACTGTGAGCGGCTGAAGAATTTGGAGGGGGTGGAACTAACTTTTCAGCACCTAAGCCAGCACATCACAGGTCAGCGCATACTCCACCTGAACACGACTTTCGCCTTAATTAGAAAGTGCTGGTGTCATTTGTTTTCGCAAAATTATAACCCCTGACGTTGCCACAAGTCCTGGAAGGGGCCCTTCTCGGGAAGCTTCCTCCCTTCCCGGGAATGCGTGGAGGGGGTTCTGGGGGCAGAGCTGAGCATCTCTCTCTCACCCTGCTCCTACATCTCACAGCCTCCTTCTCTTCCCAGAATCGCGGACAATTAGACCCGCTGGTTCAACACTTCCCTGTGTTCAGGCATCTTTGAAAAGCATCACTTACTTTATCTCCATTTTCGAGGGAGTCACAAGATCATTAATATACGAAATCTGAGAAATATAGAAGTAAAGAATCCTATTTAACTCATTAAGCCGAAATTTTCCTAAACTTACCCATAGAATCCTATGTGTAGGGCTCATGGCTTAGGAAACACCCAACCGATCCAAATTCCTCATTCTCACATGAGAACTGGAGGCCTCCAGAGTTCAGCTTCTCTGATTTGCCAGCTGCCTGCGTGACAAGCGACCCCAGCCCCGCAGTGATGCAGCGCATCCTAGAGGCAGCGCCGCGCGTCCACGCGGACAACGTGCCTCGCGCAGCCGCTGGTCGCTGCATGCTTTTGCCCTCGACCTAGGGTGGCAGCAGTTCTGCATTCGTGGGGTGATTTTACAGGGTTAACAATTCAGTGTTTGAAATGTGCACTTCAGACCTCCTGTTGTCTTTGCATAAATAGACAAAATTGTCCCCAGACGCAAGGGGACTCACCCAGTGACCTGTTGGTGTCGGGGGTGTGTCTGTGGCGCTGCAGTGCGCGCTCGGGGGTCTGGGTTTGTGGGATCCCGCCTGTCTGAATCCACCGTAAGGCTCGGTCCCAGCAGCTCTCAGTGACTTTGAGGATTCCAGGTCTCTGCTTCTATCATTGATTTATTTTGAAAACGTGATTTGTATTTTTTTAATGTTTAGTAATTCTAGATCCTTTTTCCTCCTGGCTTAGATTATCAGTAATCGCTGTTTAATAACCGTTTGCCTTTTTGATCAATGGAGTCAAATGGAAAGGTTGTTATTCTATGAAAAAACAAAGTGTTTAAGCTCAAAATAACTTCAGCTTGTCTTTCAGTTCTAAGCATGAGAAGAGGACTCGAGGCTTCTCAGAAAGAGATGTGTCATCACGTCTGCATGTTTATAAATAAATTGCAGGCATGGGGTGTGTGTGTGTGTGTTTGGAAATAAATCCTCAGGCTTCATGCTCCCTTTTCAGCTCAGCTGAGAAACTGCTTCAGAAAGCTACTATGGCTGAAAAAATCAGCCATTTTATGTTTTGTTGGGTATTCAGCCTTTTTTCTGGGTCTAAACATGTCTAGAAAGGAACTCTCAGGACAGCTTGCTTCTTCACCGCTCAGATCGCCCCAGCATCGTGAGCGGACATACACCAGAGATCCCCAACGAGGCCAGGCTGTGGCAGCCCAACCCCCGTTCTCTGAGGACAGCGTCCCGGAAAGTTCAAGGGCAGCCACGGGTGTGCGGCCACATCCTCCGTGCCCCGCGTCACGGCGCTCGGTGTGAGCAGCCTGCAAGTGTGTTTGGGGAGTCAGTTCCCCACTCCCCTTCCAACCACACAAACGAGAATGTCTCCTGGTTTCCTAACCTGCCATCCTCCTCATTCATTCTCCCTGCAAACCCGGTAGGGACAGAAACAAAGCAGAATGAATCTTCCCACAATTATGAGCAGAAACATAACATTTTAGAGTTAAAGAGGGCCTTAAACATGACCTCTTCTGTGCTTTGCGTTTCACCCTGGAAAATTCTGCTGTTCCGGGCAGGCACGCCGTCGTCATTTCTCTCCTTGTGCTCCTGGAGCAGGTGTGCTTTGTAGCCATTAGCAATGCAGCTTCTCCCTTTGCACAACTTCAGTAGTGATGTAAGCCTACACACACACACGTATGCACGCACATGCACACACACACACACACTGACTCAGGAGGTGGGAGTGGGAGGCAATATGAACTGGAAGGGAGGATAAAGGACGGTGATGAATCAAGTCTAGAGTCAGCTGAGTAACACTTTGGGTCCCATGGAAGATTCTAGAAGCACCATGTTTATGGGTTGGAGAGGTGACTGGCCAAGGCTTCAGCTGGAGCAACAGCTGGAGCAGCCCGTCACCCCAGGGTGCTGCAGAGTCTCCTTCCTGCTCCAACACACAGCCCACCCCTTTAATTACACAAATTTAAAGTAAGTGCACATGAGTCTTTAAGAAAATTGGTAAACAACTAGAAGAACAGATGTTGTAGCCTGAAAGGAAGTATTCATTTTGGTAATTTGTGTGTATGTGTGGCCAGAGCTAACTCTCAGCAAATTTGGTTTTTGTCTTCTCCAGGAAACTATTTTTCTCTGTGTGGAATTATTGCTTGTTCCTGGGGAGATTCCACTGTTCACTCGTATTAGTTTGCTAGGGCTGCCATAACATAGTATCACAGACTGGGGGTTTTAAACAACAGAATTCTTCTTTTTTTTTTTTTAACAATGCTATTGTTTTGGGGCGGGGGTGTGTTTTTTTTGTTTTCGTCAAGGAAGATTGGCCCTGAGCTAACATCTGTTGCCAATCTTCCTCTTTTTGCTTGAGGAAGATTGTCACTAAGCTAACATCTGTGCCAATCTTCCTCTACTTTGTACGTGGGATTCCATCACAGCATGGCTTAATGAGTGGTGTGTAGGTCCAAACCCAGCATCTGAACCCGTGAACCTCAGGCCACTGAAGTGAAGTGCATGAATTTAACTACTACACCACCAGGCTGGCCCCTGGAAATTCATTTTCTCACGATTCTGGAGGCTAAAACTCTGAGAGATCAAGGTGTGGGCAGGTTGGGTTTCTTCCAAGCCCTCTCTGCTTGGCTCACAGGTGGCTGTTTTCTCCCTGTGTTTTCATACGATCTTCCCTCTGTGCGTGTCTGTGTCCTACTTTCCTCTTCTTATAAGGACACCAGTCCTATTGGAATTCGGGTCCACCCTAATGACTTCACTTTAAATTAATTAGCTCTTTAAAGACTCTATCTTCAAATACAGTCACATTCTAAGGTACAAGGGGTTAGGACTTTAAGATATAAATTTCAGGGGGACACAATTCACCCCATAATGTGGCCTGATACATGCGAAATGAATTGGACTGGGCTCATGGCATCTCAATCTAGACAATGAGAAAGAGAATTGATAGTCCCATCCTATAAATAGGGGTGTGATTTGTGACCAAAATGTACTAATGCTGGGTCATTATATTCTGATAATTTTTCTGTTGAGCCAGAAGATGTTGCTTTGGGCAGAGGTGGGAGATTCACCTGAAGGGGTTGAACATGCTCACTGTCAGTCACCTAGGAAGTGGTTTCTTGTAGAACAGGAAGTGAAATCCAGAGAAGGAAATCATAGCCCAGGAGAGCCTCAGAAGAACTGGGTCTGAAGTTCAAGATGTGGACTCAGATGTGCCACACTCCCACGCCTGGTATGAGTCACCCTGCTCCATGGAAGAAGCCCTGTGGCATTTCTGCAGATTAGAGCAAAATTTTTGCTGGTTAGAGCTATTTAGAGCAAAGCCACTGGTAAAGAGAGCTTGTCAGCAGCTTCACTTTAACCAGTGGGATTAGCAGTCACTGGCCGCATTTGCCCAGTCACTGGCATGGGGTGGGCAGGGGGTGAGGGATACGGGCAAGGCCCTGGACCACAGGCTTGCCAACAACTCTGCTTGATTTTCATCTACTCCCTGGGGTGACATAGCTTTTTTTTCTTAATTTAAAAAAGTTTTAAATATAGTAAAATATGCATAGCATAAAATGTATCATCTTAACCATTTTTAAGTGTGCAGTTCAGTAACATTAAGTATGTTCACATTGTGTGCAACCAATCTCCAGAACGTTTTCATCTTGCAAAGCTGAAACCCTGTCCCCATTAAACAATAACACCGTTTCCCTCTCCTCCCAGCCCCCAGCAACCACCATTCTACCTTCTGTTTATAGGATTATGACTACTCTGGGTACCTCGTATAAGTGGAATCACACAGTATTTGTCTTTTTGTGCTAGCTCATTTCACTCAGCATAATATCCTCAAGGTTCAGCCATGTTGTAGCATGTGTCAGAATTTCCTTCCTTTTCAAGGCTGAATAATATTCTACTGTGTATGCACACTACACTTTGTTCATCCATCCAACCATAGATGGGCGGTGGGGTTGTTTCTATATCTTGGCTACTGTGAATAATGCTGCAATGAACTTGGGTGTACAAATGTCTCTTTGAGACTCTGCTTTCCATTAGTTTAGCTATCTACCCATAAGTGGAATTGCTGGATCATATGGTAATTCTATTTTTAATTTTTTGAGGATATTTATTTATTTTTAAACCAGGTAATACATTACCTGGTTCAAAAATAAAAATGATATAAAATGCTTTAGGCTAGGAAGTCTCAATCCATGCCCTTTTTCTCATCTCAACCACATATATCATTATCTTCTGTATCATCGCGGTGTCCATTTATGCAAATATGTGTATATGTTCTTATTTCCAAGACCACAGGTAGCTGTGGTAAGCAGGATTTGGGCCCCCACGGTCTTCACCCCCTGGTGTCATGTCCATGAATATGTTAACATGTCATGGCAAAATAGACATGGCAGAGGGAATTAAGGTTATGGGGCCTAAAATAAGGGGATTATCTTGGTTATAGGAGTGAGGGCCAAGCTAATCACTTGAGCAGCAGTAGAGGTGGGAGAGGTTAGGCAGAAATGGAAACTGGAGATTCAAGCATGGGAAAACTCAGCGCACCACCAGCTTTGAAGACGTAGAAAGGGGGCCATGAGCCAACGAAGGCAAGCAGCTTTAGAAACTGAGAACAAGGCACCTTTCCTCACTGACAGCCAGCAAGGAAACAGGGACCTCAGTTCTACAGTTGCATGGAACTGAATTCGGCCAACAACCTGAACGAGCTTGGAAGCAGGTTGGGTATGGAAGTACCGGGGATGAGAGGATGGGTGTTATTATACATAAGGTGCTGTTTGAACAGACGCCTGAGGAAGGATAGCTGGATATTTGGAGAACAATGCAATTCATCTCAAAATGCTGCTCCAATTCATTCCTTAACGATTCATCAAATGTTTATTAAGCACCCACCGTATACCCAGCACCAAGCTAAGTAGTGACACTGAAAAAGAGCATGTGACATAAGGTGTGGTCTTGGGTCTCCTCTGCCTTTTAGGAGTGTATAGACTGGAAGGGAGAGATTAGCATGTAAACCAATAATTATCCAACCAGTTCAATGTGCTTTGGGCAGAGCTCCACGTCTGAGAGGGGATACAGGAACAATGTGATGGTTCCTCTGAAAAAGCTTCAGAGAAAGTGTCACTGGAGTGGAGTCTAAAAGGAGAGCAATTGTTTCCCAGGAGGTGGGGAAGGGCATTCTGGGCTGGAGGGAGCAAGCTGCTGGAGCCGTAGGTCATTCAGCAAGGATGCGGCCGAAGTTCCAGAGGGGATTGTCAGAGGACGGGGGTTGGGGAAGTCAGGGCCCATGTGGAAACCCTTAGATGTCACACTAAGAGTTCACATCATGTTCTGTAGTGGATGGGGAGCTTCCAAAGGATTTTAAGTGAGATAATAGGATCGTAAAAATTACTCCAGTGATGAGATTTGAGGCTGGACTTAAGGGAATCAGGCAAGAGAACCTAAGCAGAAACTTCTGTTGGCTTGACTTTCCTCTAGAGTAGTACTATGGATGGAACCAAAATTTGAGAGAGAAATATTTAATAGCAACCTGGGGAAACCTCTATGCAGGAAAAATTATGAAAATCCAGCTTTACAGGTTCTCTTCTTCCCTTTGGCTACACAAATTTGATCAAAGATACATTTACAATTCCCAAAGATTTCATGCCATCACAGTTACCACGTCATTGACAGTTACCAAATTGGAATTCCTGTGCCTTTCGTTCTCAGGTTAAGCTCAGCGAATAGCGTCTTCTACTCTGGATTCTTCAACAAAAGACAAAAGCTCACGAACATGGATGGCGTCCTTAAAGAGTCATCTTTTGAAGTGCTTTTTCGTATTGTAAATGTGTCTTTACAGGAGCAGTTTGCTGTGTGTCTATAAAAAGTATTAAGCAGGAATCATTTCATGCTTGATAATTGGTTTTCTCTTAGCCTGATGCTCAATCTGTTCCTTAGCGGAGTCTACCTATACTTTCAACTGAAAGATGATGTTCAGGACACGGTTCTGTTGGGGTGGCTTTTAAGCCAATAATTCTTTCCACACCGGTCAACACACCAAAGCTTCGCAGCAGAGAACTCCATCTGCAGTTCAGTTATTTTTATTTTATTTTGTTTTCTCTCTCAGAATGAGACCCTTTAAAAAACCATAGCTGGGGGAAGCAGGTTGAGAAGCCTACAGTGTGTGACACATTTGGGTAAGTGCTATTGACTGTTCCTACCCCAGCAGAGGCAGAGGTCCTGGATCTAGTGAAGCCACTCGCCACAGCCTCTCCCCAGGCTCTGCACCCCATTTTGCACTTGTACTTTTCTGTCCTTGAAGAACAGCTCCGACTTCATGAGAGGCAGACACTATAAGACCCGGACCCGTTGTCAAACCTCTGTAAATCAGGCCACTGCAGCCTGGGGGTGAGGTCAGAGACAAAAGAGTATTTTCTTAATTCCATAGCAACTTGTTCTGCAGTCACTTCAGTTCCCCCAAACTTTCTTCCAAATAGTTCCAGAAAGTTCCAGGAGTATCTCCTATATGTTTCCCAAGCTAATTCCCTGAGCAACGAGAGTTGTCTTTTTCCTCCTGCCTGTTCCACCTCACAATCGAGGTGGGTCTTGTCGCTGTTGACAGGAACAGTTGCGACTCTGCCATTGATGCCAGCTCCACTGCTGGTGCCACCAGGCCAGGGTCAAAGAAAGCAGGTCAGGCGCCAATGAGGAGAATACTACTCAAGCCTGCCGGCCCCTCACCTCCCATCACCACCTCCTGCGAGGTGCTTTCCTGGTCATAGCCCTTTTCATTTTTACATGCAGCAGAGTGCAGCCGGCTCACTATATGCCTCAGGCGTGACGCCGCAGGGCTGGCCGGGAAGTCCCCCTAGAGACGGACATCAGCTGTCTTCTAAGCAGCTTGGGTCCTTCTTCCCCACCACGTGTTCTTTCTCCAGAGGACCTTTGACCCTCAGGGAAAAGACACTGCCAGAGAGCCCACTGCAATAGGCTTATGTAGGCGTTTCCAGGGATGAAATCAGGGGAACAGAGGAAAGCCATGGAACCCCGCCTGCCATCCCCAGCAGTCAGAGGCCAGGCCTCATGTGATGGCTGCTCCCCTGGGCTCTGCACTCAGCCGTCTGTGTTCTGACCATGCTGCTGCAACCTTGGGCAAGTTACTTAATGCTTCTGTGCAGCCGTACCCTCATCTGTAAAACTGGGATAAAAACAGCACTATGGCACCGGGTTGCTGCAAGAACTAAATCTGTTGACTCATAAAATGGTTGAGAAACAGTGCTTTATGGAGAAATTACAGGAATTTAGGTCACTTGATCGAAGCATGGAATTAATTTCTATTTTTAAATGGTAATTCCGCTGTTTGCTTAGCATTTATTTCCTTTATGGAGTAATCGCAATACACATACATAAAAAAATTAAAACGTTCAAAAGACACAGAGTGAAGACAACCATCCTTTCTCCCCCATCCCAGCCAGTTAGATCTTCCCGCCAAGACACAACGTTACCAGTTTCTTGCACACCCTTCCTGCGGTGCGCTGTGTGACCACACACCTCTATGTGTTTTTGTGGCGTAGGTTTACTAGCTGACCTTTGGTTTAGAAAGGTGACTGCATGGACAGTGATCAACTCTCCTACAACTTGCCCTGGGAAGCCAACCATCTGGAGGAAGAGCAGATTAACCCCAAACCAAACGGGGCAGAAAGGAAACAATGCTGCTACCAGGGAGCCTGGAGAAGGGGAAGTGGGGGAGGCAGAGGTGATCCTGGCTGGCTGGAACAGCTCTTAGAGAAGCTCACAGAGGCTAAAAGAGGGATGTAGATCCTTTTATGTCTGTGTCTGTGCTCCAAACCCTTCAGAAGGTGATCCAAAAAGTGTAAACATTGCAAAGAAACTTGGTGTTGTCAGGATGATTTTGTTCTATGATGTTGGATATGTGCAAATTAACATTTTCTTTTTCTAAACTAAATTAAATTAAGCTCTGGGCCTAGAGGATGGTGCCTGAGATCTGTCATTGTCACAACATCCCTCTTCAGGGAATATTTGAGACTGTTTGAAAAAGACCTTCTGGTCTCCGGGCTGCCAAGGCCCCATGGGGATGCCCATTGGTCCATTTACATGGAGCCCTGCTCCCTCCATGCCTTGGCCAAGGGGATCTGGTTCACGCATGCAGACAGGCTCAGGACCCACGCCACCTCCATCTGGGGCTCTCCATGCACACAGAGCCTGAGTCTCCACTTGCAAATGCGGGACAACTCCCCACCCCTCCCACTGAAGGCTTTCTCTCCAGTCTCGGCTCCTTCCATCCTGTTGTCCCCATGGCAGCCAGAATGTCCTTGGCTGTTCTTGTTGGTTGTTTGCTTGCTCTTTGTTAAGGCTCACATCCGTATAACCCTGCTTTGAGAAAGACATTCATATTGGTTAACATAATACAATTTATTTCAACTTACCCTGTGCAATTTGAACGCAAACTTCTCCATGATTTAGGTTTAAAATAAATAAACAGGATTTGGTTTATTTTTTACAAACGTTTAAAATTCTTCCCTCAAAAGCTATTAAAACAGGCAGGGAGAACCATGAGAATTTACCTTTGGTTTACTAAAAAAAAAAAATGAGAGAAGAAAACTGGTGCAAACATTGGTGCAATAAAGCAGTTTTGAATTGTTTTCGAGCCAGCTTAAAAAGTGTCCATAATTACAGTGTAATCTGGGGGCGGGAAGCCTGTTCACGCCCATGTACTAGTTTCACGGGGCCGTCGCAACAAATCACCACAAACTCAGTGGCTTTAAACAACAGAAATTTATTCCCTCACAGTTCTGGAGGCCAGAAATCCAAAATCAAGGCGTCAGTAGCACACCATCCAAAAGTCCTAAGGGAGAATCTTTCCTTGCCTCTTCCAGCTTCTGGAACCTTCTGGTACTCCTTGACTTTCAGCAGTATAACTGTCTGCCTGTCTTCCTGAGGCCTTCTTCTGTGTCTTTCTGTATCCAACTCTCCTTCTCCTTTCTCTTAAAAGACACCAGTCTTTGGATTTAGGGCCCACCCTAAATCCAGGGGGATTTCAACTAGGGATTCTTAACTACTTACATCTGCAAAAATCCTATTTCCAGTAAGGTCACATTCTGAGGTTCTGGGTGGACCTGGAATTTGAGAAGACACTATTCAACCCTCCACAACCCATGAAACAACTTCCTTAGCTATCTGTATTTGGTTAATATTGCATGTAGAGTGTTAACCTACATAAACCAAGACCCAAGTAATTTCCTGAATCTAAGTTAGCACCTTCAGTTCATTTCGTCTGCTGAGGTCAGTAAGAGAACTCAACACACTGGCTGGCAGTATTCCTGATTTTTATTTTTTTAAAGATTGACCCTGAGCTAACATATGTTGCCAATCTTTTCCTTTTTCTTCTTCTTCTTCTTCTCCCCGAAACCCCCAGTACATAGTCGAATATTCCAGTTGTAGGTCCTTCTGGCTGTGCTATGTGGGACACTGCCTCAGCATGGCCTGATGAGCAGTGCTAGGTCCACACCCAGGATCCAAAGTGGTGAAACCCCAGCCTGTCAAAGCAGAGCACACAAACTTAACCACTCGGCCACGGGGCCAGCCCCTGATTTTTACTTTTACAAGGACATTTTTATCCTAGTTTCTCCAGGTCCAGACAGGTAATTAATTATAGGACTAAGAAGTATACCTTCAAACACGGACAAAATAGCGTGCCATGGAGTCTGCCTGTGTTTCAGTTCGTAAGCATAGAATAAGCTAAAACAAATTTGGTTGTCTCGCATCCCTGGTAAACCCAGCAATAATATGCTTATTGCTCGTAGACAAAGACCTAACAGTAAACATGAACTTGCATGGTCTGACCCCCGGGTCTAGCCAAATCTCTGACAAGGTCCCCCACAGTTCCATGCACCCCTCTTTCATCTCTCCTCACACACATCTGTGTTTTTACATCTATTTGAAAGATTATCTAAATAATGGCAGTGAGCCCAATGAAGGTGGAGCCCTGGGCTGTTTTCCATGTGTCTCCAGCACCCAACACAGAGTACAGCACACAATCGATACTCAGTGTACATCTTTGTTGAATGAGTTAAAGAATGAAATGATTACCTTGCCCACCTGTACTTTCTCATCTCACTTTGTTGGGTGGTCACCATAGATACAATCCCAGGCATACCTGAATTGGAGTCAGGGCAAAAAGCCTTTGGTAATCAAGGCAGCCTTGTTCCCACTGAGAAAATAATAAACCTGACCAAAAGCTGAACCTTGAGAAATAAGGACAAACACTGCTTTTGTACAGTCAACAGAGATTTTCACAGTGTGCTCTCACTTTTTTTCCCCTTTGGAAAATTAGCAATCTGCTATTGCCCAGGTGGGAGGTACGCAATGGAGAGAAACGACCAGGAGCTGGGCAGGGGGCCACGACAAGGAGCAGGGTATGATATCAGTTGCTGACTTCTGAGCCGGTCCTTAGAGTCCGCCTGCCAGGTTGTATTTGAATTGGTCACATCTTCCGGAGGGCAGGCATCCCCTTCTGTGCGGGAGGCTGACAGAGCTCTGTGCTGCGCCGCTGCCTCCAGCTCCGAGGAATCCTTTGTTGGCCAACCACCAGGAAGTCCTGGTTTCTACAAGGCAAGCAACCCGCTGTTTAAATTTATGTTGGCCTTCAACTGCCACGAAGGCAATCAGCTAAAAAGTTTATTTCAAGTTGAAATGCAAAGGAAACATCTTAAATGAATCCAGCTGTTTGTTTCAGTTCTCATTTTTTAACTGGTTGAGCCAAGCACATTGATTTTTCAGGGGGAAGAAAAAGGGCTGCAGAGGTCCACAGTCCAGGGTATTGATTTTGGAGGGGAAATTCAGTCAAGTAACCAAAATGTCATTTCTGGGCAAGCGTCCCCATCTTTTCAGGTTTTAATTGGGAAATAATGAAGCCCTGCGGCTGAGGGAGGAGAGACCAGGAAATGATTTCCCTTCTTCCTGTGAGGGAGTGGTCCATTAGAAGCGGGATGCAGAGAAACCCCTGAGGCATTCAGTTTTGGTCTCTGGACTGTGAAGGAAAGTGGAAATGTCCTTTTCATAATGTAGAAAATTCTAGCTCAGTGGTTTTTAAAAATGCAGATTCCCAGGTCTCCTAACATCTGATCCTGACATAGCAGACCCAGCATGGGAACCAGGAACCCACACTGAAGCAAGCATCACATCGAGCTCCCTGAGAGAGGGATGTCCTGCTCAATAGCCATCACAACGCTGCAACAACTTGTTTGTGTCATGGCACACATTACAAATGGCAGTCTCTGCACAGCACACTGGTTTTTTGTTTTTTGGGGTTTTTTGAGGAAGATTAGCCCTGAGCTAACTGCTGCCAATCCTCCTCTTTTTGCTGAGGAAGACTGAACCTGAGCTAACATCCATGCCCATCTTCCTCTACTTTGTAGTGGGATGCCTACCACAGCATGGCGTGCCAAGCAGTGCCATGTCCGCACCTGGGATCCCAACCGGTGAACCCCTGGCCACCAAAGCGGAACATTGGAACTTAACCCCTGCGCCACCGGGCGGGCCCCAGCACACTGGTTTTTAAGGAGATAAAAAAAGTGAAAAAATAGTCCCTGATTATTATGGTAATTGTACTGATAATTAACTGAATTCTTCAGAGAAGGGAGCAAATATTTACTAGCAAACATTACCTCTACCCCACCTACCCCCTCACAGGCATCTACACCTAAACCGCTCACGAGCCAAGTCTCCGGGATTACTGGCTGAAGGTGCCCGAGGGCTGAGGCTGACCCAGGGGTGGGCCCCCCGCAGAGATGAGATCCAGTGGACTGTGTGCAGACCAAGAGCACCCAGGTGTCACTGTGCATTGGTGATTCTCAACCGAGTGACTTTGTACCCTCCCCTTGGTCCCCACCCCGACTCTGCCATGCCAGGGGATATGTGGCAATGTCTGGAGACATTTTGACTGTAGCTACCGGAACTAGCGAGTCAAGGCCAGGGATGCTACTAACCGTCCTTTCACGTACAGACCAGCTCCCACAAGGAAGAATTACTCGGCCCCAAATGGCCATCCTGCCGAGGCTAAGAATCTCCATGGACAGGCAGTGAGAGGAGAGAGCATGTCCAAAAGAAGGAGAATTGTTTGTTTCTGTGAATGACCGTGCCTGGTCAAAGAGACCGTACTTCATAAAGGTCGAATCTGGAAAGAAATATAGATGTAAAATATTGTCTGCTGGTAAGTGTTTGAACATCAGAATTGGTGACTCTGAGGGTGTAATCGCAGACCATTTGGCCCAGACCCGGGCACATCAGCCCTACAGCAACACGCGGAGCAGTGGGAGCGGGCGGTGGTGGGGTAACGCCGTTCTTTGAACCAGCAGCACTTTCCCTTTCACAGGAAATAAACACGAAAGCTGGTTGCAAAGAACATGTATCCTTTTTTCTCCTAGTTTTATTGAGATATAATTGACATGTAACATTGTATTTGTATAAGGTACAGAACATAATGATTTGAAACTTGTAAATTGCAAAATGATCACAACAGTAAGTTTAGTTAACATCCATCACCACACACAGTTAGACATTTTTTTTCTTGTGATGAGAACTTTTAAGATCTACTCTCGTAGCAACTTTCAAATATACAATCCAGTATTAACTATAGTCACCAGGCTGTACATTTCATCCCCGGGCCTGATTCATCTTATAACTGGACGTTTGTACCTTTTGACCTACCCTCACCCATTTCCCCCACCCCCACCCCACCTCTGTTCTCTGTTTCTTTGAGTTCAATTTTTTTAGATTCCACATATAAGTGAGATCACACAGTATTTCTCTTAAGAACATGTATTCTTTATCCTAGCTTATAACCTGGTATTTATCCCATGCCACTTAGTGCTTTTGAGACATTATAGAATTCCTTGTTTTCAGAGTAAAGAGATAATGGCTGCAAAAGCAATTTGTAACAGAGAACTCCACTTACTGAATTCATTAATAAAAACAGAAACGTATTTTCACAGGGAAAAGCAAAAGCATTCCATTAGACTTACAATTTCCAAATCTAAATTCCAACGCTGACTCCTGTGCATCTTCCAGGGTCTTCCATGCACCTGGAGCCCTCAGTCCGGGGGACACTAGCAAATTCCCAGCCAGGGCTCGCCCTGCCATGAGCAACCTCGAGGCTCAGGGTTGTGAAATTGGGTCCCTGCCTCTGCCTAACCACGCCTGCACCAAGCTTTTTTGATAGGACTACTCAGGACAGGGCAAGACCAGCCGAGGGTGGTATTTCCTTCCAGTCTGAACACAAATGGAGAAAGAAGACACTCTGTTGTCAGGCTCACCCACTTCCCTTCCCTTTGAATTTTTGCCTGAGAAGGTGGAAGAAGAAAACTAAAATTCTGCTCTGCCGTTTTCCTCCATTTCCATTTCCCGGTTTTACTCCTCAAGCCAATTAGCATGGGCTGCACTTTCCCTCAAACCCTCTCCTATGAGCAGATTCTTCTGCTACTCTGCCCAAGGTCAGGAGGACAGGCTGCGGCCCTTCTCTCTTCTTCCCCACTCCAGCCTCAAGGCCAAACTTAATGACATAGGGACAGCAGGAGAGAGAACCCGTAAGAGGACCTAAGAGGAGAGACAGTCTTTAGTATTATATCTGTTATATTAGGTATGGCTCTCACTTATGAAAATCACTTATTATCACTAAGTCAGAAGGACATAGTTACGTAGTTAGCAGGTGGTGGAAGCAGGATACAAACTCAGTTCTCTCCCACCAAACATGTACTTCCTGTTAAATCTGTTGACAAACACCAGTGGGAGAATTAGAGTCTGCCTCTCATGAGCTGTGTCACCCCTCTGTGCCTCAGTTTTCTTATCTGTAAAATGTAGATGATTATAATCACGCCTGCTTCTTGGGAATGTTATAAAGATCAACCAAGTTAATACACGACAGCGTAAAGCATGATGCAAATGGCAGGAGGAAATATTGCTGTGGTTGATTCTGCACCCACTACATTGGTGATAAGAGAACTCACTGTCACATACGGTAATCCTGGGTTCTTTTCCTCCATTGTTTTCAGAAATTATTCTGCCTCATTAAAATCTCCATTAACTGAATGAGGGATTGGTCTCTGAGGTCATTATCTGAAGAAATATTGCTATTTCCACGCTGCCTTTCAGACTCCAGTCTAAGTGTTTGCTCAGAAAGGGTATCTTCTCATTCCTAATAGCTGCAAGCTGGACTGGTCTCGTCATGGCGATTACCCCTAAAAGCATATGTCACCAAAAATTATTTGTCTCTGTGAGTATAGTGTGAGTTTTCTTAAAAGGAGATTTACTTTCCAACTAGGCTTCATTTAATGTATTATTAACAGAATTTTATATTACCCTGGGATATCTGAGGAAACTGTGCTAGCAGTCCCATTGTTACTCCTGTCTCTCCTTTGTATTCATCGTCTATACTGTGCAGGTAATACTTAAGTCATCAGCATTACCTCCCATAGTGGACACCTGATGAGCACCCCTGTCCTTCTGCCAACCCCTTTTCTGTTCACAGAACACATTTTCACCAAGGGAAATCCTTTTCAAGTCGTTGGGGCTGGATCTCCAACAAAACAGAGCCTCTTGCAACAGTGACTGGCTCAGTGATGGGCACATGGTAGAGCCTGGGGAGTAAGGGTCTTCCCAGGGACTTTTCTGCTAGAGATTTCCAGAGAAACATCTCCAGGGAGTTCCTAAACATTAGGGTGGGAGCCTTGATTTCTGGAAGCCATCTTGCCAAGCACCTGGGGAACGCCTGTCCAAAGAATGAAGCCCAGCAGAGACAAGGTGAGACAGAAAGACTGAGCCAGACTACAAGTCTAGTATTTTGACGCCACAGACATAACTATGGTCAGTGGGACACCATCAATGAGGGTGGTCTCGACACTTGAAGTCCCCACAGACTCGTTGCCTGCTGAAGAAGAGTCATGGCACAGGGATGGTGTTAATAACCCCTCATCCCTTCTTTCTTTAACTCTTTCATGGAGGCTGAACTTGTTTTCCTCTTGGGTTTGAGTAATAGCTTGCACTTCTACAGCCCAGGGGAACCGGAATGCCTGGATCCTTGTGCGACATTGGAAAAATCCCTTATGCTCATTTAACTTCATTTTCTTCATCTGTCAAATCAGAGTGATGGACACATCTTGGAAAACCACTGTTAATCTTATGAAATTGCTCTGATTCTTATGTCCTCATCATTCCCCGCCTTTGTCTCATCCTCCTACATAAAGCATATGCTCTTTATGTGCAGAAATAACACTTTCAACTTCTTTTGTGTCCTCGTACATTTGGTTTTGTATCTCTCAGAGTACTTCGGTTAGCGAGATTAAAATTTTTTTGAAACAAAATTACTTTTTTATTAGTAAATCAATTGACATAGAGTGGTTAGAAAGTAGGACCGGGTTGAGGAACTCAGAAACTTCCAGTCACTAGAGTAAACTTTCCCAGACTGCACTAATAGCTGGAGCAGAGACGCCATCAAAAGTACAAGATAAACCACAGAAGGATGATCAAGGATAACAATTCCTTAGCACAGATTACCTAATATAAATCCTTTAAAAACTTACAGTGTTTCCTCATTATAGAGATAGCAACAATTTCTTTAAGGTTTGGAAAATATTTTTAAAAAGAAAAGAAAAATCTTTCATGATAATTTCATGCAGAAAAAAATTTAAATATTACAACTTGATCTATTCTTTTCAATCTTTTTTACTATTGTTTTGTTAGTCCCCAACTAAGGAGCAAATGGTACGCCCTACAATTTTTTCACTTAATATTATGAACACTTTTTCATATTAGTGTTTGAAATGATGATTTTTGATAGTTACGAAATATTCCACCGTGTAGGCAAACCATAATTTATTGAATTTCCCCTGCCATTGAGAGACATTTATTTCTGATTTTTCCTTATTATAAATAATACTCCAATGAGCATTCTAGTACATAAATCTTTGCGTGCATCTTTTCTTATTTCTTTAGTTGGTATTAATTAATTAACTCATAAGGATTATGATCATGATGTATGGTTAATTAATTTAATTAATCTACTCAAATGAAAAAAAATTGAGAAATTTAATGGCCAAACTTCTTGAAAAGGGTTTCAGAGCAAATTCAGAAGCAGTTTCTACGCTATTTCTTGTCAGGAACCTAATTTAGAGCTGTGTGTGGAACATTAATGAGCAATTTAGTAGACAATTTTGAGAGAGGCCTCAGGGACGTTTCCTTCATTATAGGCCTACAGAATCTGGTGGAAATATCCTCAGGATTAAATCTCAAAATGCTACGGATGCTCAGAAATGTGCTGTCTGCCCAATATTCTTTCTTACAAGAGTTTCACCATGTGATTTTATAATCATGTGACATTAATAAATATTTCACCTGTATACCTTGCTGTATAATTTACCAGTCAATTTCTCATGCACTGTTGGGTTCCTACAACAAATGTTATAGCAGGAAGATTGTATCTCATTCCCAGGTGAAATAACTGAGGATCAGCATTATCTTTCAGAAAAATAAATCTATGTCAAATCCAATCCCCACTTTTTGAAAGTCTCTGTGATGGGCCACTGTGTTACATGTATTTTCCTTTCATGGTGTAATCCTCCATGGTAAGAGCACTCCTCAGCCCATAGCCTGAGACCCTTCCCAAGGTGGCCCCAAGCCCCCTCTCTACCCTACTCTCCCACCTCTTCAACTTCTTTTCTCCTGACCCACCACACCCGCTCTCTACACCTCCTGGTGAGCCCTTCCTCATGTCTGGAGGCCTCTCCCTCCTTCTCCTGATAAACTACTCTCGTCCTCTTAGACTGTTTCAAATGGTACTTTTGCAAAAAACTCTTTGAACTCTTGAAGGCACACGTTTTTCAATTAGAGTCCAGAGCCTCTATTCGTATTGTCCCACTGTTACAGCACTTATGCATCATCTTTGCAATGTATCTGATTACACGTGCTTTTCTCCAACTAAATGCAGCCTCTTTGGGGCAAAATTCATGTCTTCTATATCTCTGTAATCCCAGCACCTAGGCTACTGCCTGGCACACAGTGGGTGCTTTGTTGAATGAATGAGTTTGGGGGCAGGGCCTCAGGTCCTCAGTGTCTGCTGATATCGTCCACGGATCCAGCGGAAGCTCCCAAACTGCTGCAAGAATAACAACACTTGCAGAAAAGCAGCAATGTACAAACACACAGCAGCGTTCTTCTGGGTTGCATGCTCCTGCCCTCCATCAGAAGTTTGATAATTTGAAGCAACGCATTTAAAGTTAATTCTTAAAGGAATAAGAAAAAGGATAAAAATCCCAAAGCATAATTTCATATGGCATGTGGTAGAAGGAGTCCTGGGCTGGAAGCCACAATGCTTGGTTTTTGTCTTGGTGTGGCCACTGTCCAGCAATTAATGAATTAATTGGCAAATGCAGCATCTTTCCAGACTTGGTTTCATCATTTGAGAACAAAGAGACTGCATGAGGTGATTCTAACACGCCTCCAACTCTATTAATTAAAACTATGAAAACACTCTGATGTGCTCCACATAAAATCAGTCAGTTTATATTATTCTATGATTTGGTTTTCTCATAATTTTTTGTCGCTGTAAATTTTCACTAAAATTACCTAATTCATATTTGGTAAAAGTTTTTCTATGTGTGAGGGGGAAAACAATAAAGTACTGCTTCCCAGAGTCTCCATCTGAATTTTCTAAAGCATTTCCCTCTGCCCAGGCCAGGAGGCTAGGTCCTTCAGCTTAGATGTGTGTGACACAGATCAGGTGTGGCTCGAGTTCAGAGGCGCTTCCTCTAAGAGAAAGAACAAATAATCCATCAGGCAAGTCTCCTTTCCCTGTATGTTAGCCAGACCTGCCAACCTGCTACATTGTCACAGAGCCAGTTATGGGCCAAGTGAGCTTGGGAGCTGCCCAGGACGCTGATCTATAAATGGCATGAAATCATTGCACAACAATTGAAATATGCAGCATAACTGAAGCAATGAAAATTGGTTCCATCAGAACTGAAATGGACAGTGCATTTATGTGAGGAAAAGGAAAACCACTCATCAAGCATTTTTGCAGTGCACCCAAGAAACTGCACTGTGGGCCTCGCCATCTGCAGGCCCCCCCATCACACTAAGTCAGCCAGTAAACACTTACCTGTGGTCAGCAGAGTCAGCTGACATTCTGAAAGATGATGTTGTCCACGATGTGGTACTGTTTACAGGGATGAGTCATTTATTTTAATATTCCAAGTTTGGACAATTTACTACGCCTGCAAGTATTTGCCTGGTTTGGAAGAATTGCACATCATAAATTTATAAAGGCATCAAACTTTAATAAATGTAAAATTGGTTCCTCAACATCACGTGATGGTTACCTTGATGTGTCAGTTGGCTGGGCTATAGCGCCCAGTCTTTGGTCAGACACTAGTCTGGATGTGGCTGTGAAGGTATCTTTGAGACATGGTTAACATTTAAATGGGTAGACTTGGAGTGAAGCAGAATACTCCCCATTATGTGGATGGGCCTCATCCCATCAGTCAAAGATCTTACGAGCAAAGACTGAGGTTTCCTGAAGAAGGAATTTGGCCTTAAGACTACAACATAGAAATCCAGCCTGTAGGTTTTGGACTCAAGACCGCAACCCCCAACTCTTTGAATTTCCAACCTACTGGCTCGCCCGACAGATTTCAGACTTGTCAGCCCCCGCAGTAGCATCAGCCAATTCCTTAAAATAAGTCTCTCTCTCTCTCTCTCTCTTTCTCCCCAGATATACATGTGTATGTGAATGTGTTTGTATCCTATTGGTGCTGTTTCTCTGGAAAACCCTAGTACACTATACCTCTAGCAAGTTCCATCTGAAATAATATTTAAAGAGTGCCCACCTGCCAAGCCATGAAGAAAGACTCTGCACCAGTGGAGGAGCGTGGGGTGCAGGAGGGGGAATGTGAGATGGGAGGCAGCCACTCTGCTTGAGAATCAGGCGCTAAGGCAAATTTTGTTAAGAAGAGGTAGCTTTTAGGCACAGCCCCCCAGGGTCAGGATAATCCATGCATCGATGTCCAGCGCATAGCCACAGTCCCTGCTGAGCACGTTCCCGAGGCCAGGCACAGCTCTGAGCTCTTCACGGATATTAACTATTAATCAGGACAGCAGCCCCAGTGGAGGGAGGAAATAGTTGTTTCCCGTAACACAGATGAGGAACGTGAGCCTCACGGAGCCCAAGTAAATTATCGACCTCATTATGGACCCAGGGTTTAGACTTAGACTGTCTGACTCCAGAAATTAACCTCTTCGCCGAGATGCTAAAACTTCCTTCCTACAGACAAAGAAACGGTGTCTGCTGAAGAATCAACCGAAGGCAAAATAAACATTTTAACTGCAAAGAAATTAGGAAGTGTAATCGCTCTTCTGGTATTGGGGCCCAGAGGGTGCTCTTGGCTTTCTCACTGGTTCAGAGGTCAGGATACGGAAGAGGACAGAGAGTAACACTTACTGAGTGTGCTATGTGCAAAGTGCTTACGTCTATTTTCCCATTTAATCCCAACAATAGTCCATGGGAGTGGGGGAGCCATATTTTTTCCCATTTCCAGATTAGAAATCTGAAACTCAAAGAGATTCAGCAATTTGCTCCAGGATGAACATGTTGGAGTAGCAGATCTCAGGCTCAAACCCAGGTGCTCCCGACCTCAGTTTACGCATTTCCCAAGCGCTGCACTGCCACCCTCCTCCAAACAAAATGTGCAGACGAGCACAATTCACCATTGACTGTGGCGTGAGTATTCTGAAGTCTGACTGTGGTGTCTCAGAGTGTGAGTTTCTTTGGGTTTGTCCTGCTTGGAATTTACTCAACTTCTGAAATCTATAGACTTATGTCTTTTGCCAAATATGGGGGCTTTTCAGCCCTTATTTCTTTGAGTACTTTTTCAACCTCACTCTCTCTCTCTTCTCCTCCCAGACTTTCAATGAAATAAACGTTAAATCTTTTGTTATAGTCCCATAGGTCGCTGTGGACTATTGAATTTGTGTTTTCCAGTCTATTTCTCTCTGCTATTCGGATTGGGTAATTTCTATTGTTCTGTCTTCCAGTTCACTGATTCCTTCCTCTGTCCCCTCCTGTCTGCTCTTGAACCCATCCACTAAGTTTTTTATTTCAGTTATTGTATTTTCCAGTTCTAAAGTTCCCATTTCATTCTTCTTTATACCTCCTGCTGCTTTGATGAGACTTTTAGGGTTTTTTGCTGAGACTTCACTTTTTCATTTGCTTCAAGTTTGTTCATAATTGCTCATTGAAGCATTTTTTTGATGGCTGCATTACAATCTTTGTGAATAATTCTAAAATTTCTGACTTCTTGATGTTGGCTTCTATTAGCTGCTGAAATATGTTCTCCGGAATTCATTTGTTGAAGTCCCAACCTTCAGTACTTCAGAATGGAACCATATTTGGAAATAGGACCTCTAAGGAGGTGATTAAGGTTAAATGAGGTCATATGGGTGGGCGCTAATCTGTGTGACTGTATTTAGAGATAGGGCCTTCAAAGAGGTGGCTAAATTAAAATGAGGCTGATAGAGTGGAGCTCTAATCCTATACGATGGTGTCTGCATAAGAAGAGAAAGACAGCAGGGATGCGTGTGCACAGAGGAAAGCCCACGTGAGGACATAGAAAGAAGATAGCCATCTATAAGCCACCAAGGGAGCCCTCAGGAGAAACCCAATCTGCCAACACCTTGATCTTGGACTTCTAGCCTCAAGAACTTCAAGAAATAAATTTCTATTCTTTAAGCTACACAGTCTCCAGTGTTTTGTTATGGCAGCCCTAGCAAACTAATACAGCATAGATTTATTGCCTTTTTCATTAAGTTTGAGATCTCCCTAGTTCTTGGTAGAATGAGTGATTATCAACTGAAACATGCTCCTTTGGGGTATTATGCTATGAGACCCCAGCCCTTATTTAAACTTTCTGTTTTAGCTGGCTTTCATTAACACCGATCCAGCATAGGAAGGGGAGGCATGGCCACATTACTGCCAGGTGGGGGAAGAAGTCCAAGTTCCCCTCTTTGCCTCTATTAACGTCTAAGAAGTCTCTTCATTACTATTGGCCAGAAGGGTGACCCAGCTCCCCACTAGGCCTCCACTGATACTGTCCTGGTTGTAAGGGTTGGATTGCCTTGTTACTGCTCACCATGTTACTTCCACTGACACCACAGGGAAGGGGAGTCCTTGTCACTGCTGGACAGCGGTGAAAGGCCTGCCTCTGCACTACGCCTCCTCTGCCCCCACTCTAGCAGGGAGGGGGTGAGCGCCTCCTCACTGCTGGCCTGGGTGGAAGTCTAGGCTCTCCGCGTGGTCTTCACTGATGCCACTGCGGGAGGGGGGCCTTGTTACTAAGAGGGGGTGAAAGCCTGGATTCCCTACTCAGCATTCTCTGGCACCATCTTGGCAGGGACAGTGGCGCATTACAGCCTAGCAAGGGTGGAGTCTAGAATCCCCACTCGAGCTGCTGGATGGGTGGAGGGAGGCTGGAGTAGAGTGAGTATGGTCTAAAAGTCTTCTATTTTTCAGGCTGCTCCTTTTCTGGTTCTTGGGCTAGAGAGACCAGGCTTTTGGGGGCCTTTTTTGTTGTTGGCTGCACTCATGGACATTTCTGGGATGATGGCTCCTTCAGTCCCTAGTCTGGGTTATATGAAGCTAAAAGAAAACCCAAAGAATTCACCTCTGTGTCTCCTGTTCCTTGTGTCCTGAGGCCCCTCAGCAGTCTGCCTTCTTCTCCCCACTCTTCGGGGTCTGCTTGTGTTTGTCTTATAGATAATGTCCACGGCTTTTAGTTTTACTCAACAGGAGGAATAGGAGGAACTATGTCTATGCCATCTTCCTGGAAGCAAAATCTTTGACCCATTTTTGAGCACCCAAAAAGCCAGTTTGTCAAACCATTTTACAAGACTTTAAGTGGAAAGGTAGTCACCACAAGTCTTAAAAAGGTTTTCAACCCATCTGTGGGCACCTTCAATCGAGTGCCACCTGTCACTGTCTTTTTGGATTTCTCTCTCCCTTTCCATTTTCTTTTCACTAGTCTTCCCCCTTCCCATTTAGAGCAAACCCAATAAATTATCTCGCCTATCCTTCCCCTAATTATTGGTGAAGTTTTTTGAGCATCTGCCGTGTGTCCAGCTCAGCAGAAAGGGTCCAGCTAAAATCTTTCGTGACTCCGAGTGGAGAGAAGCTGCTGAAACATTCTTATCCTGCTGTTACTTAGGTGACCCTGACTCATTTCTAAACTAAGTCAGAGAAAATGATTATTTCAGATTCATTCCACATAATCTTGTAAAATGTTTCCACTGTAGAAGAAGCTACTGTGTGCTCTAAAAGATCAGCCACTCTAAGTCATCTTCAGAAAAGTGGCAACAGAAAGGAGGCAAAGGACTTCAGATTTGTGCTCGGCATCTTGTTGCTCAAGTAACATAATTGAACTAATGGGTTAAACTTTGAAATCTTCAGCAATAACATATTGCTACTGAAAATAATGGCTATTAGTACTGTTTAATTTCTTTGGAACATATTTAATATATTTTTCCTCTAAAATAAGTGGAGAATCTAGCATAACAGTGATTAAATGTACAATCTAATCTTTTAAGCACTAGATATAAATTACATAACAATTACCAATTACATAATAATTACCAATTACATAATAATTCTTAGTCATTTCCTATGTACCACAAAGTTTATCTAAGAGTAACATCTAGAAAGATGTGTTTGGTGAAATTCAAAAATCTGTATTCAAGTTCTCACATTTGAGCATTTTAACACGAAAAACACTTCAGAGTTCTTACATGAAAGAAACATCTAAGGGTTTAAAAAAAAACAAACCAGATGATCAAATACTCCTAAAAACAGTTGAGGTAAAATTGTAAAACATTCCAATTAAATTTCCCATAAAGATAGGTCAATTCTGAAAGTGAGGGAAATATAATAGGAAGTGAAAGATACTTGCAGAAATTTCAGATCTTATATGTTTAAAAATCTCATTCCAATGAATGCAGACAAGCATTCCTGGGAAGTCTACCCAATGCCGGCTCAGTCTCACCACTGAGAGTGACTGGGGACAAGACAGCTCCTGCTTTGTACTAGGCGGGGAAGACTGAAGATATGTATGCAAACAAGTTGGCAAGAACGTTCCAGCGGGTGCTAAGAGCTATGAAAAAATAAGAGAGACTGATGTTCTGGAACACAACTAGGAGAAGCGGAGAAGCACCATCAGAGATGACGGCCCAGGAAGGCCTGTTGGAGGAGGTGGCTTCTAAGCTGAGGCTTGAAGTGTGTGACGACACCTTCTAGGCAGAGGCAGGAGCAAGTGCAGGGCTTTGGAGGGAACAAGCATGACGTGTTTAGGAACCTGAAAGACGCCAGTGCCCTAGAGCCCGGTGGGCAAGGTGAGAGGGGAAGGCGACAGTCCAGAGAGGGAAGCAGGTGACATCACCACGACTCTTCACACCACTGTGAGGACTTTGGATTCCACACTCCACACCATGGGAATCCACTGGGAAGACAGGGGGAGAAGCAGGTTAGAGAGATCCCAAGCGTTCTGGGATCCCTGGGTACGCCTGAAGTGTTTTTAAGCATGTGGACGGAGATTCAACTAGGAAGTTGGGTGTATGAATCAGGAGCTCAGGGGAAGGGTCTGGGCTGGAGACACTGATTAGGGACCTGAGTGGAGGCGGCTATTTGTCTTGGTGTAGGTTCTCCCAGAAGCAGACCCTGAGACAAGCACTGGATGCAAATAGATTATGTGGGAAATTCAGGAGACTGGTAGGGAAAGCGGGAAGTGGACCAGGTAAGGGAAGGTGGTCACTTAAAGAGGCACCATCAAGCCAGTTACCAGAGTGGGTGCTGACCAAGATACTGGGAAAAAGTACAGAACACAAGGCCGGAATTCTCCCATCTGAAGACTAACTGCAAACGTCACCTGTCAAGGCTCTCCTCCAGCCTGCTGCACGCATGAGCAGGACAGACTCCAGGATACAAGGCCCAGTGCTGAAGACACTGACAGCTGGGAGTTGGCCAAGCTTCACTGAAAGATCCAAGGGATGAAGGAGGGTCTCTGACAAGGTCTGCAACATCCTTTCAAGACCATGAAAGCTGGACCATCTGCATTTGAATCCCAGCTCTACCACCTGTCAGCTATGCGATCTCGGACAAGGTCACATGTAACTGAACCTCTCTGAGCTTCCTCATCTGTCACATGGGCATAGTATTAGCAGGATTCTCCAGAGAAACAGAAGCAATTTTATATATATATATATATATATATATATATATATATATCTTATAGATATATAAAGAGAAAGAAAGAAAGAGAGAAGGGAAGAAAGAAAGAAAGAAAGAGAAAGAAAGAAAGAAAGAGAAAGAAAGAAAGAAAAGGATGGAGGGAAGGAAGAAAGAGAGAGAAAGAAAGAGAAAAAGAGAAAGAAGAAAGAGAAAAGGATGGAAGGAAGAAAGAGAGAGAAAGAAAGGAAGGAAGGAAAGACAGAAGGAAGGAAGGGAGAAAGAGAGAAAGAAAGGAAAGAAGGAAAGAAAGAAGGAAAGAGTGAGTTCTTCTGACGGATTGGTTCTTGTGGTTGTGGAGGCTGGAACGTCCCATGGTCTGCCGCCTGCAAGCCGGAGACCCAAGAAGGCCAGTGCTGTAATTCAGTCCCAGTCCGAAGGCCTGGACCCCAGGGAGCCGATGGTGTCCATCCCAGTGCAAGGGCAAGAGAAGACCCATGTCACAGCTCAAGCAGGCAGGCAGGAAGGAAAAATGGAGTAGACTCTTCCTTCCTCCACCTTTTGATCTATTCAGACCCTCAACAAATCGGATGAGGCCCACCCACCCTGGGGAGGGCACTCTGCTTCACTGAGTCCACTAATCCAAACGCTAATCTCATCCAGAAGCACCTTCCCAGACACACCCAGAAATAAGGGTTAATCTGGGCACCCCGCGGACAGTCAAGTGGACACACAAAATTAACCACCACAGGGCTAGGACCACCTACCTCACAGCGACTGTCATACCTTAAATTATTTAACATACGTACACTGCTTGAAACAGTGCCTGGGGGCCGTCCCAGTGGCATGGCAGTTAAGTTTGCGTGCTCCACTTGGGCGGCCCAGGGTTCATGGGTTCAGATCCTGGGTGCCGACTTACACACCACTCATCAAGCCATGCTGTGGCAGCATACCACATACAAAACAGAGGAAGACTGGCACAGATGTTGGCTCAGGGACAATCTTCCTCAAGCAAAAAGAGGAAGATTAGCAGCAGATATTAGCTCAGGGCAAATCTTCCTCATCAAAAAAAACCCAAAAAAACAATGCCTAGCACATGGTGCTAGAAAAATATTTGCCATTATTATTACCATCACCACCATCATCATTATTATTACTATTATATTATGTGTTATTTGGGGGTTGATCAAGATTACCTAGATCATTCATTTGAGAATGCAAATAAAGAAAAGATGACAGCACAGGGCTGAGAGCACTCCAACATTTAGAAAAGAAAAAGCTGAAAGAAGAATGAGAAGGAGGGATCAGGTAGGTAGGAGAAAACCAGGCAAATATGGTGACAGAACCCATGAAAAAAAGCATTTCAAGAATAAGCGAAATTCCCATGTGTTGAATCATGCTGAGAGTTCAAGCAAGATGAGATGAAGACATGATCCTGGAACTTAGAGCAAATCCTTGTACATTTGGAGCAGTAGGGTTCCACCCCGTTTGCTAGTATAGACCTCCCTTTAAAACATCTATCTTAGTTGACCAGGTCTTTGTGTAGACACGTCCTGGTTTTGACTGCCGGGATCCTCTCTTCTTTCTGTTGGCAGCAGCATCCTACTCTTCTTGTGAGATTCAGTATATGGACCCAGTGAATCTGTCCATTATGATGCTCTACCCTTTTCTACCACAGACATTGGCCAGCTCATCAGAATCCTCCCTGGAAAGGTACATTTCAGAATTTGGGGGAAATACTGTCTCTTTGTACTCTTGTTGTTAAGCTGGTGGGACATTAGTCTGGGGTTATAGACAGACAACTATCCTGCCCGGGAAATGGAGAAACCCACTAAGGGAGGCAATGATAGAGTCCTAATTAAAGTGTTGGAGCACCCAGATGTAGCCATGCCTGAAGCCAGGTTCATCCTCAGGATTCCTAGAATTCTTAAGTTGGCATGAGCTAGATTTCAGTCACTGTCAGCCAAAAGCATTTTGACTCTATCATAAATATTTTCACAGTGATTATAATGTAAAAATGTCAAGTGAGATTTATATTTTGGCACATCCAAAGTCTATGCAAAGAAAATTGGAAAGTCAACAGCAGAGGAAGGGGGAAGCTGTGGAATTCAATTGGTGCATGTGTCTCATTGACAAGGCCACGCTGTCCATTCCCAAGAGTGAGCTCTGGGTTGGAGCTCTTTGTCGTTCTTGATCTTTATAGTCATACCTGCAGCTGCCACTTGCTGCGTGGGGGTGACAGACCAGGGGATATCAAGAAACCAGTGACATCAATTGGTCTAGCAGAATGCAGTAAGCAAGGCTCAGTCACAGGGTGGAATCTTAGGGACAAAATGTTAGTTCCTGGGGAACAATTGTGAGGGGGAGGCTTTTGAGAATAAGGCAAGCAGTGCTCCTGGGAGGAACTGGAGAAGAAGGCAGTAGCTTAATGAAAACTAAAGGACAGAAGGTCTGTTAGCAGTCAGATCAGCTTGAGTTCATCTTTCCAAGCAGCAGAAACTGTGTCTAGCTAACCTAAGCAGACAGGGGGTTTACTAACATGGTCTTGGCTAACTCACAGACTCTCAGGTAGTCCAGAAAATCAGGCTTGGGGGCCATTGAGGCAGGGCCACATGCCGAATCACAGCACGGACCTGCTCCAGTGAAGATGCCAAGAACTGCTTCTGCCCTCAGACACCACCGGCTTTGGACAACAGAGGCGGCTGCCGCCTGCACCAGGGTGCACTCTGCACAGCCTCTTCTTCCTTATGTCACCAGGGCGCACTCTGCACAGCCTCTGCTTCCTTATGTCACCAGCTTTCAAAGCAAAGTCTGTGTGAGCAAGGGCACCGGGGCGGGGGGGTGGCGGGTAAGAGGGTGGGGAGTGGAACATGACCGGCAGAGCCAAGTTCATGTGCCCATGCCCCGGCTGCAAGGGAGGCTGCGCAAGTGAATATGGGGCATTGCCATCCTCCATCGTGGCACATGAACTCTGGGAAATAATGTGGCATTTTCTCAAATATAAGGAGGACACTCAAATGATGAGTGGCCGAAAATAATGGCAAATACACCAGCCCCATTAAAGTCCAGTGTGGGCCGTGACTCAGAGTGTAGGCTTTGGAACAAGACAGCCTGTTTCACGTTGACAGCCTAATGTTTCCGTCTTCTTTAATTTCTCTGAGCCCCATTTTACTCATCTGGAAAGTGGAGGTAAGGATAGAACCCAGCCCAGAACGTTGGTGTAGGCATCAAAGAAGGTGATGCTCATGTGGAGAGACGAGTTAGGACCCTGACGATGCCCAGCCTTTCTCTCTCCCTGCCTGGAGAGAAGATTCTGGAGGTGGCTTCTCAGTTTATTTTGCTCCCTTATCCTCCAAGGAAGGCTCTGTTACTGTCAAAGCTATTCTTAGAGCGTTTGTGATTCAGAATTGGGATAGAAGATAGGAAGGGAGACAACCCAAGAGGTGCTGAGGCTAGGACGATGGCTAGGGAAGAATTTTTCAAGGACTTTGGAGGAAGAAAGACTGGAGGATTCAGGGCCACTAGGAAAGTGGATAGGAGAGGAAAGGGGCTTTTTAGAATACTGCCCTTAAAAAGCGTATATATACATACAGATAGACAGATAATCTTACACGTTATGTATAATTTCTTACGGAATAGAGGAAATGCTAGTAATGAATATAGTAATTTAAAAATTATGTTGTGCCGGTTGGACCACGTTTCTTTTAGGTAACACTACCTTAAGACTGGATCAAGTGGATCAGAGAGTCATTAAGAAGGAAATGAAAATACAAGTAAACACGTTGCCTAGTGCCTGGCACGTCGTGGCCCATACACGGTGGCTACTGTTATTATCAGAGCTGCATCAGAAAGCCAGAGAGAGACTTACAGCAGGAGTGATGAGACGTGAGCAGCCACCTGAGCCGTTGAACTGGGACTCTGTAGGATCCTCTGAGGAGAACAGGATTGACGCCAAACCGTGAGGCAAGTTTGGGCGGAATCTGCTGCAGGCAACTGCCGCTCCCGTATCCTCATCTCCCAGCTCCCAGCTAGAAAGCAGGACTCCTTGTTAGGAGCTGAACTGTGCCCCACCCCCATCCCCGCCATCCATATGTTGAAGTCCTAACCCCCACTACCTCAAAATCTGACTCTACTTGGAGACAGTGCCTTCAAAGCGGTAACTGAGGTAAAATGAGGTCATACGGGTAGGCCCTAATCCAATCTGATGGAAAGAAGAGATTAGGTCACAGACTGATGGGTATGGAGGGCAAAGCACATGAAGACAGAAGACATCCATCTACAAGCCAAGGAAAAAGACCCTCAAAAGAAGCCAACCCTGTCGACCCCTTGACCTCGGACTTCTAGCCTCCAGAACTGTGAAGAAATAAATTTCCGTTGTTTAAACATCCATCTGTGATACTTTGTTGGCAGCCCCAGCAAATGATTACACCTCTAAATCAAACCAGCATCATGGAAATTTTGGAGCATCGTCAGTGTGCCCCCACGGTGCCTGGCCTGCAAGCCTGTGAGGCAGAGAGTAGGAGCTCAGTAAATACTGGAGGTGTCACCCACGTTGGTCAGTGTCAATCTGACGACACAGTCTTCTAAAAACTAACTGGTAGAAATGAGTTTGACCATGCTTACTGATAATCATGATCACTAAGTAATACAAAAGTTCTTTTTTTAAAAAAGAATGACACCTGAGATAACATCTGTTGTCAATCTTCTTTTTTTTTTCCTTGGTCTCCCCAAACCTCCCCAGTACATGGTTGTATATTCTAGTTGTAGGTCCTTCTGGTTGTGCTGTGTGGGACACCACCTCAGCATGGTCTGATGAACGGTGCCATGTCCACGACCAGGATCGGAACCGGAGAAACCCTGGGCCTTGGAAGCAGAGCGTGCGAACTTAACCACTTGGCTACCGGGCCAGCCCCCAAAAGTCTGATACAGGGAATATATATATATATATATATTTTTAAGTCATTAAGCAAGAATTAATAATAGCCAACACCTATAGAAGGTTTTAACATGCTAGAAGCTGTGACTTTGCTATATTAGCTCATTTAATCTGTACAACAACCCTATCAATATTAAAATATTCATTGTCAATGTGAATATGATCACCATTCTAATATATCCTTATGCAAAACCCTTTGCACAGATAGATAAGACACAGAGAGGTGAGGTAGTTCTCCCAAAGTCACACAGCCAGTGATTGGCAGAGTCAAGATTTACAACGTGAGTCTACCTCCAGCATCTGCACTCTTTCCCATCATTCTAGGCTGCCTCACCAGACAATGTGTTTATTGCAAGATATTTAGAAAATATTGACAAAACATAAAGGAAGTAAAAAATACCTGAGTCTCCAAATTTGTGTGTGTGTCCTTCGGTGACCTTGACAAACCGTAAAGTAAACCCCCACTTTCTGCCTGTTGACTCCTTGCCCAATCAGAGCTAAGTATTGTTAACGACATTTTGCCCTAATAAATATCAATGTGACTTTTATGAATGGCCAAGGGTTATAAAAAAAAAATCATTGTTTGCTGAGTTTCAACGATCCTCGCATGTAACCCAATTCCTTTGTCATCTTTTCCTCAATATTAAAATTCTCATTATTAATATGAATATGATTAGCACTCTAATTATACATTTACATAAAAACTCCATTTTTCCGTTATTTCCCACCCACAGTTTTCAGGCTTGGCAGTCTCAGCGCTGAGGGTCAGGGTTTGAAAGCTGCTCGGGGCCCCCTACCAGCTTTATTTACAACCACACACAGTTCCCACATAGCTCCACATGGGTCCTCAGGCCCTAGTCTACCACAGATTTCTCTCTGTAGTGCCTGAAGAGTGACCCAGATTTTTTAAATGTCTATGATCTCCTCGGAAATAGCAGCTGCTTCAAAGGAAGGATTTATTGTGGCGAATACAAACAAACTATTTCAGCTGGGAGCTGCTCAGAGATTTTATAATTTGCCATTAAACAGGATTCTCGGCGTTGGCAACGAGAAGGTATTCTCCCACAGTGAACCATTTCAATTGATCAGAGTCCACCGTGATGTGGCTGAGAAGCCAGAAATAATCTAACCATCCATCTAGCTCAGTAGATCAGAGCGCTTTAAATACAACGGGAGCGCTAAGCAGGCTGTGATAGGAGATAAGACCTCTGCACCAGCTGAAAACAGTGCTAATGTTTCCGAGCCTTTGGTCAAAGCACTTTTTCTATGCACTGTCTGAGGGCAAAAGCTCTATTTCTAGATTTCTTCAGAAAGTGTGATATAAAAAAATACCCATCTTATTGGAAATGTTATTGTCTCTTTCTGGGACACTCTCTGACTTACAACAGTGTGATATACCCTTAAGACAGATCAAATTTGTAGACCATGACTTTTTCAGCTTTATCTACACAACTGTGTTGGGAATAACACCTTGAATTCATTATGTTTTCAGATTAAATTTAAAGCCGCAAATTTCTCACGCATGCTGTGCGAAACAATCTACTCCATGACGCTTATTTGTTAAATAGTTGCACTGTGCTTGCTGGAAATCGCAGAGGCAGGGTTGTTGTTCTTGACTAGTACAAACAGATTTTTAGAGTGAAAAATTGAGATTTAAAGAGACCAAATAGGGAAAAAATAATTATTCTCCATTAGGCACTCAAGCCCACTGTTCCTATACAGACTGTATTAAAATCATCTTTAGTATAAGCACCTTCAAGTTCTATTTAGTATTTTACATAAATTTTAATACTCCTAATAGTTTCATTAGGGAAAAACAATCTTTGGCCTAATTTGGCAGTGGCAGATAAAAACTGTGAAAGTGGCAGGTGAGGTGGCATCAAGTTACTCTGCCTTAGAACGTGACACAGTGCCTGTGTCTCGCCCCTGCCCGGGGCCGCCATGTCAGGTCTCTCCTTCCTGGCTCTGTCCTTGGCCCAGTGTTAGCCACATCTGCCCTCCAGCTTGCTTTAGGCTTAGCCTGGCTCCCACCCCAGCCCTCAGGGAGGGATATCTGGGCAACCACTCCACCCAAACTGACCTCAGGCCCTGGAAGAGCTCCCTCCCGCTCCCCTCAAAAGCAGGCCTCAGTCTCAGTGCTCCCGCCCCCCACCGGCTCTGCAGTCATCCTCCTCATGCAAGGGACTTACTGCTGCGAAGGAGTGAGAATCTGGAAAGCAACAAAGAAGCACGTGGATCAGAAATCACTGGTGGACATTTTCTCTTGGACGTCAGGTACAGGTTGTTGAGCTATGCCTGCTCCTCAGTTTGCAGCACATAATCATCAACCATCTACACAAGGTGTCCTTTTCGTGTTGCTAAAAAAAATTAATTGAATCAATTGTTTACTTGTTATCTTGTTCTCACAGCCAATTCCCTTTCCTCTATTGCCCCATAGAAAACTATTCTGATGTGCTTATACATATTTTTTTGATTAAATCTGTTGCTGCAAAATGTTCATTGGGGTGTGTGTGTGTGTGTGTGACAGATCTCATTCTGGTGTTTCTCTTCTCACTCAGATTATTTTTAAGATTCATTATGTAGCGATGTATAACCCAATCTGTTACTTTTACAGCAGAATTCTCCACGTGCCCATTCTTCACATTGTATCTATTTCCTCTCCTAGTGAGCTTGCCTAGAACTCCCCGACACCACAAATAATGCTGCAAAGAACATACTCACACATGTCCCATGCGGAACTTCACGATCATTCCTTTAGGTTTGCACCCAGGAGTGGAATTCCCAGGCCATCCCGCATGGCAGACTCCATCAGTGCCATACCCATATCCTCCTGGCCTCCCCATCACTCACATAGAGGCATACTCAACTGCCCACGGCCAGCATCTGCCCTCCTTTGCCTGTGGGCTTTCTCAGCAGCCCTCAACCAACTCCTGATGAGAGTTATATAAAAATGCTCCAGCTCTTTCACCCCTTGCGTGCGAAAACTGTGAAGCTCTTCTTCTGCACTGGCTCCTGGAGTCCCCAGTCAAGCTCTATTAACCCGCAGTGCTAACATATTTGAAAACATACCCTTTATTGAATGCCTTAGCTTCTCTCTCACTCTTCCACTCTGTCACCAGAGTTTCCTGGGTTCATCCCCTAAATAAACCACTTCCCTTCAAACCCTCATCTCAGGGTCTGTTTCTGGCAGAACTCAAGCTAAGACGTAGGGGCTGTGTTTATCCGCCTTGACTAAGTCGTAGCAGGTTGCTCAGCAGAATGACTGCACAGATGTCACTCCCAACAGCAGTGGTGAGGGTGGCACCCATTTCCCACATCCTCCCCGACACTGGTGTTCCCCAGCCCGCTCACCTACCTCATCTAATTGCTTTAAAGTGATAGCTCATCGTTGCTTTAATTTCCATTTCTCTGATTACAAATCATTTTGAGCTTTTCTTCGTTTGGTGTGCTTCCATCTTCACCTCACATTCTACAGCAAAGATGAATGATAACACCTAAAACTGGATCATCCATGTATATCTGAAGAGACCATATTCCAAGAGCTCTCTATATGTTAACTCACTAATCACGACGCCAACCCCAGGTACTATTCTTATCATCAGCCACATTTTGAAGATACACCAAAACACAGAGATGCTAAGGAACTTTCCCAAGATCGCAGAGCCAATAGGTAACAGAGCCTGAATTTAAACCCACACTCAGGCTGAGAATCTGTGCTCTCAACTCCCTCACTTTGCTGCCGTTCCAAATTCAACATGTCAAGAAACTTTTTCTCTTCCATTCCACAGTTTCCTCTGAACCTGATTCCCCTTCCAAGCAAATCAATAACGCAGGGGTTGAGCCAGCATGGCTGCCTAGTGGTTGAAGTTCATCATGCTCTGCTTCGGAGGCCTGGGTTCAGTTCCCAGGTGCGGAACCACACCACTCGTCTGTCAGGAGCCATGCTGTGGCGGTGACTCACACAGAGGCACTAGACTTACAATTAGAATATACAGCTATGTACTGGGGTTTGGGGGAGAAAAAAGAGAGGAAGATTGGCAACAGATGTTAGCTCAGGGCAAATCTTCCCCAGCAAAAAAGAAGAAAAAAAAGAATGCAGCAGTTAAGTCCTAGAATTGGGTGAGGGGTTCATTATTTAAGGAACCATAAATTGAGCCCCTTCAACTGTACAGTACAAAGGACCCTTGGTTAGCACAATCATTATGGAATGAAATATTCTGGTCAACCGAGGATTATGCATGGCTACCACATTGAAATGTAAAAAGTGATACCCTAAAATGATAAACTCTAAATTAGTTTTCTATTGCTGCTTTAAAAATTACCACACACTTAGTGGTTTACAACAATGCAAATGTATTATCCCACCCTTTCCAGGCCAGCTCACAAAAGCTAAACCAGTTCCTCTGCTTTGGGTCTCAGAAGGCTGCCCAAGCGCTCATCTGAAGCTGCCTCACCTGGGAGGAGAATCTGCCTCTGAACTCGCTCAGGTGGTTGGCACCATTCTGCTCCTCGAGGCTGCAGGGCTGAGCTCCTGTTTCCCCAACGGCTGTCAGTGAGAGTGTCTCTCCACAACTTACTGCCACCTGGGTTACTCGTCATGCCGTGACCTCCATCTTCAGACCAGCTATAGAGCGTCAGGTCAGGTCCCTTCATGCTTCTGATCTCTCTGACTTCTGCTGTGGCCTCTCTTCTCCAGTTGGAAAAAGTTCTCCGCTTTTAAGGGCTGATGTGATTGGACTGGACTCACCTAAAAAATCTGGGATGAATTCCCAATTTTATGGTCTATAACCACAATTACATTTATAGAGTCCCTTTGCTATGTAATATAACATATTCTTAGGTTCCAGAGATCAGGGCATGGCATCTTTTATTTTGGAGGGTAGAGAGGGGGTATTGGTCACCACAAGATCCTGGCAGGCATCCGGGGTCACATTCCAAATTTCAATGGGAGTAATAATAATAGCTACCTTCTAGGGTGATAATGAGAATTAAATAAGTTAACAACTGTAAAGTGCTTAGAGAGTGTCTGAAAAGTGCTGTATAAGTGCTTGTGAATGAATGAATGATGAATGGAGTTCTGACTCTACTGGAAAGATTGGGAGTCTTGGTGATGAAGCTGAATGTTGTTGCTCATTGGCAAGATGGAAAGTTGTTGGTGGGTGGGAGGGTGGGAAGGGAGGAGTTTGAGAAAATCCCTGCTAGCAGTTTTGTTTAGCTGTCATTTGTTGTGTTTTGTTTTGTTTTGTTTAAGATTGGTACCTGAGCTAACATCTGTTTCAAATCTGCTTTTTTTCTTCTTCTTCTTCTCCCCAAAGCTCCCCCCAGTACATAGTTGTATATTCTAGTCGTAGGTCCTTCTGGTTGCGCTGTGTGGGACGCCACCTCAGCGTGGCCTGATGAGACGTGCAAGGTCTGTGCCCAGGATCTGAACTGCCAAAACCCTGGGCCGCCAAAGCAGGGTGTGCGAAGTTAACCACTCTGCCCTGGGGCTGGCCCCTAGTTGTCATTTGTAACAGGCCATGGTACCCATTATTTAGTATATTCTGGTTATTTGGAAGGTTACTAAGAAGGTAAAAATGTGACAGTGGTTGCTTATATAACCAATTTATTTTAGGGCCCAGTTATCAATAAATCTCCGCTCTGGCATGGGCTTGGCAGCAGACAATCCATGTGTTGCATCACACGTTGTGATGTTGCTGCAGAGCCCCTACGCCCTTGCCGTGGTGTCCCAGGAAAGAGATTTCCTGGCAAGAGACCACCATCCTGGAAGCTGAAAAGTGAATACAGGCTTTTCCCTGCACTCGATGGCACCTCTCAATCTCCACCTTCCGGTTCCTCTCTGCAGTCCCTGTTGCTGTGCGCAGGATAGGAGTAAGGAACAGAAAGCCCGTCTGTAATAATAACCCTTAGGTACCCTCCACCTTCAAAGTGGTTTCATTTCCTTAAGAAGCAGCACAATATGGTGGCCTCGACTCTTACCTTGCTACTTACTGGTTATTTGATTTTTGGAAAACTTCCACATCCTAGGTACAAAATGCGGTGAGTAACAACTGTCTTCAGCCACTGTTGGAGTGACGGCCAATGTAACTGAAGCACCTAACGGTGCCCGACACATGAAAAGGCACTCAGCAAATGGCTACCATTATCGCATATTATTTCTGGGAATGCCAGAAAAAAATAGGACACCAGGTAAATTTGAATTTCAGATAAATAATAAATTTTTTTAGTGTTTGTATGCCCCAAATATTGCATGGGACGTACTTATATTGACATTACTTTTATCTGCTAAATCTGACAGTCCTAATTCTTTCACTTGATCCTGAGGACAACCATCCAAGTAGGTATTGCCCCCATTTTACAGAAGAGGAAACCAAGGCTCAGAAACAGTAAGTGATGAGAAATGGTCACAAACACATTAAGTGGTAGAATGTGTTTTGTTTTTTTTAACATATTGATTTTTCCCCTCAAATTGAATACTCTTTAGTCTCTGTTCCTTTCCACTCTCTTTATTCTCATCTCACCCCAAAGTGCTTACCACAGTCACCTGAACGTGGGTGTTCCACGCCTGGACTGTTGGCACGAACCACGAATAAGGGGGCATGGAATTGCTGTGCTCTCCTTAAGTAGATGGACCCTCCCTCACTCCAGACAGGAGAACTGACTTTAAATACGTGGACTGAGATGGGGTCCATTAAAAAGAAAGATGGATATGATTCTCTTATTGCTCGGTACTGGTAGACTACATGTTGACTTCCAGGCGATATTTAGTAAAGGTCTGCCGTGTGTACCCAGCAACGAGCTTGCTCAGCATAGATGTGACGTCGGGGACAGAGAGACTCCTTCAGTAGGTCATTGAGATCCTCAAGGTCAGGAAGCAGAACATTTCCTGGTGTTTTGTATCTTATCCACCTATCCCCCACCTGCATCATTTTAACTATGTCTTGCTCCCCATGACCTATCAGCATCTTCATCAAAGAGGGAATAGAAAAGAGAAAGTTCAGACTAAGTACTGACTGTTAACAAATCAGCACAGCTGAGGGTTAGGTTGTCTGTGGGATGTCACTAAGCCAGCTCAGTTACAATAACCACCAAGAGTTGCCCTTACCAATAACTATATTAAGAAGGAGCTGGGAGAAGAACTTAGAAATCTGCCTTGAATTGCCTTCTTTGGGGGACACGTCAATTTTAAAACATCCATCATAGACCTAGAGGTCAAGAAGGATAAACCTCCTGGAGTCCCATGGTAGGGAAGCTCCAGGACAAGTGTGACCTCCATAAAGTCTCCTGCCTTGGGTCCTTTCCTGGCCTCTTCAGAAGAACTCTGATTTCTTATTTCTGCAGCACACCAAAGAATTTTTTTTTGTATCTTGAGTATATACTCAAAAGAAATTAACACACTGGCACTTATATTTGGTGTCAGCTCAAGTGGCTAAAATAGAAACCCTCCCACAGAGGGGACAGAGTCCTGGGGGCCTTCAGATTTCGCGGCACCCAGAAGGCTGACCCTTCGTTTTCTACAGAGCGTTTTGCTGACTTTTTCACAACTATCCCCATGGCCTCTTCTTTGTGTACAGTGGCGCCCTTTTCTGCCTATTTTAGCTTTTATTTTCATTGATTTCCTTGGTTTGGTGGAGAGGCTGAACTTGGGGTATTATTTTTAATCTGCATGAAAGATTCTCCTTTCTCTCCTCTCTGTATTTATAGCATTCTTATTTGGCATCTCCAAGAAGGAAATCACTCTCGGGTGTGGAAAATGTTGACGGCATCCTGGAGAGTGACAGGCTCACTGGGCCAAAAAACTGCTATTGACGAGACCTGCATCTCAGCTCGTTTCTGCACACACAGAATGCAAATGTCTGCCGTGAAATTTCAATTGTTTGCTCTCAAATACATCTGCAAATTGCTTAGCTCAGGAACCAGTTTCCTTAAAGCAGTGTTTCTCAATTTGTGGGGCCGTGGACCACCCACATCAGACGCACTTGAGGTTCTTCTGGTCAATTTCTGGGCCCTGCTGCAGACCTACTGAGGAATCAGAATCTGTAATTAACAACAATGAGTTTTTAAAACCTTGCCTTAGAGAATGTATAGATGTGATTTGAATGGAACCGTATGATTTATTTCCTCCATGGGCTGCTAGTGTGGTCCAGTTAATAACTGCCTGTGACTTTATCACTTCCCTGCATTCTCTGGCTCATGCACCTAGGTGAAGAATGGATGAGAACGCCGTGTAGTGACCACAACCCAGAGGAACACTGGGCAGTGCTGAGGACCCAGGCTGGGCAAGGCCAGCAGTCTGCTGCAGCCCCAGTGTGCCTGACTCCCTGATTTCTCCATAACGGGTTCAGTACTGCAGGAGCCTGTCGACTGATCTTCCATCTGATCTTTGCCTAAGGAAGGAGATACAAATGCATAATTGCACACAATAAACGAGAATTACATAAAGCTTATTAAAAAAGTAACTGAAGCATGAATATATATGCTAATATATTGAAACTACAAATTGAATATCCTGTGGTTTTTCTATTAACTTTCAATCCCTCTGCATTGAGAATCACTGAAATCATTAGTCAGATATGATGAAAGGAATTATGTTCTTCCTGGTCCGGTCTGGATTTTTTTCTTTGTCTCCACCTGCATTGTGGTCTGCTCCTCTTCTGTTTGAGGCTGGTCTCATTGGAATGCTCATTTCCTCATTATATGACCCTTAATGCCAGCATCGCAACATTTCCAGGCTTCCTGTAATTGTTCAAGGTCTGGCTTTTAAACACTGAAACAGCATCAATTGGATTTCTGTGCTCTATCTCACTCCCTGATTACACAGAATTAAATCCGTTCTCTCTGAGTCCCAATCTCTCTGAAAAATGTCTTTCCCCAGAGAAAAACATGCAGTTCGCAGTCTGCCCCTCGGCTCTGAGCTTGCTGCTGGTCACCTGTCACAGGAGGGCTGCGTGTCTCCTTAGTCTGGCAGGTGAGAAGACCTTCTAAATGGAGCCCCCTCCCCTAGAAAAATGTCCTGTCTACACAAAAACTCTTCATTTATCATCTTTCCCCTTACCAAGCACGCTGAAAGTCACTCGAGGTGTTCCTGCCTCTAATGCATAGGGCACACTGCCGTGGCCGGCACAACCCTCCCAGCCTGTCTGCAGGTGGGAGAAGAAGCGAGACTTTCCCTTCCTGAAGGGGCCCAGACTCTGCGGTGCACCCAGCTAGGAAGGTTACACAGGGAGTGGGAAAAGCAGAAGCTCATAGGAAGCTTTTTTATCTAGTGGGTATTCTTCCCAGGAGGACAGGCGCGGGTTCATGATACCTGCAGAGAAGACACTACTCCCGTTCGCTGTGTGAGTGATGAAGAACTCACCAGAAAGGGAGATTAGTAATAGTGCTTTGGCTGCATAAGGAAGAGGCAATGATGTTGAAGGAGGCGTCCCTCCCCTCCTCCCTTGAGAATGAGTATAGTTAATAACCACACAGGTTCAAATAGAGAGAATCATACAGGTGGGAAGAACCAGAATGTTCATCAAGAATTAAGCCATCGTTGTAATAAGATGGTAAAAATAACACCACGAGTGGAAACAAGGATGCATACTAGGGTACTCTGTAGGTACTGATGGATTCATAACGCAGTCCTCCAAAGCAGGAAGTTGAATTTTAAACTGTTCTTGGATTTTGTTCAAATTCAATTTTCAAAAGGATGAGGTGCTATAGTTGTTTTAATCACTCCAGAAATTAATCTTTCTCAAGAATGGTCTATTCCTTAAGGAAAACACTCCATAATGAAAGGCAATAAAGATCTATAATTGCATGAAATGAGAATTTTCTAATCAATTTGGGCAGAGAACTGAATCAAGTGAGAAAATCTGTGCTGCAAATCTTTGCTCCTCCAACGGAACAAAGCAGCAGGAGGGCCATGTGCATTGGGTTTCTGTTTGGGGTTTTTGTTTTTTTTTTTTACTAGAATCATTTTAACGATACTATGTAGGCCTGAATTACCAAAACAGAAAGTTGATTCACTGGAATAATCTTCCTCATGGGAAGAACAAAAAGTAACATCCCCATGACTTAAAAAAAAAAAATGGATTTAACTGTGAAAATCTCAGGTTCCCCCTAAGCAGGAAACAGAGACAAATGTAAGTGACACAACGGATCCAGGATACTCATTTATTCATGCAAGAGACATTTATTTGTCCCAGGAACCGGGCCAGCCAACCCATGTAATGGCCATTCCTTTTCTTTAGTCTTTTGAATCAAACACCAACACGTGCTTGCAGAAATATTTCCAAAGATAAAGATGTTTATAAAGTAAAATTCTTTCCCCTTCCATCCCACCCCAAATGGGCATTAACAACTCTTGGTTAATCCCACTAACAATTTCAGATAAGTCCCCCTGTACTTCCTTTACTTAAGTAATCATATGCACATATCTTTTTCATTACCTTTATACTACACATATTATAAACAATAGTATGTATGTATACATATTATTCTGTAACTTTTTTCTCTTTATTATAATTGATATATGTCTAAGACAATATATAGAGATATACCTCATTGTTTTACTTAATAACGTAGTATTCTATAGACTAAAATTCTATCATTTAAAAAATTCAATCATTATCTTATTGACAGAACTTCATTTTCTTCCAGTTTTTGTAAATAAGATTGCCATAATAAACATTGTATAGTGTATACATTTATATGGAAATAGTTCTTTTCTGTTGAATACATTCTCAAAGATGTCATTGTTATGTTAAAGATATATGCATTTTTTCACAATGTAGGTATGTATCAAATCACCACGATGTACACTTTAAATATCTTACAATTTTATTTGTCAATTATACCTCATAAAGCTTAAAAGAAAAGATATATGCATTTTGAATTTTAATAAAAATGCAGATGACTTTTATAAATTATGGCAATTTACAATCACACCAACAATGCACTTATGGTCAGCACTTCATTCTATCACTATTTTTAATTTTGGAATCTAAAGGTTAAAACTGGTAGCTCATTTTTGTTTTCATTTATATTTCCCAGATAAAGTTTTGTGTATTTATTGGATTTTCTGCTTCCTTTTCTGTGGACTGCTTGTTGATATCTTAAGGCCATTTTTCTATTGGATTGTATGCAATTTGCTTGCACATTTGCTAGAAGCTCTTTGAAATATAATCCTCTGTTATATGTATGGCAAACATTTTTTTCCAGCCTATTTGATTGTTTCTCTTCTGACTTTTTTTGCTTTCTTTTGCCATCCTGAAGCTTTTAATTTCTCTATTAAAAATTCTCTCAAATTTAATTATTTATTCCTTTTTTCTGTCTTAAGAAGTTTACCCCCACTACAATTTCCAGCCCAAAAATATACAGACATTCTCTGCGTTTTGTAACCTTTGCAACTGTGGGTTCCTATGACATCTTTCAGAGCCAGCCTTTGACTATTTTTTCCCCAAATCCTTTTCTACATACTTCTGCATACTCTCTTCCCATGCTCCATTCTCTGAGTCACCCTGGATTTGGGAGGAAAGGAGGTTTTCCTTGTTTTTGTCTGAAGACTTGATCTATTCTGTCAAAGAAGAAAATAACACAGGCGTATTATCAGCAGGGGCACCTTCACTTTACAAACGGGCTGGAGAGAAGGACGTGCACCCTGCAGGGAGGGTGAAGTCATGACCCACGGCCCCATCACTCATCACCTCCTACCACACACCCCCCACTCCCACACGGTAAAATATCACAGCATTCCCATACACCATGGCATGGACTTCAATTCCTTCTCAATAAAGCACCTGTGGCAGATGATATTTCTCAATGGCATGACTGTGTCTCCCATCCCACATGCTTTCCAGAACCTTGTTGCTCCCCACCAAGAGATGGAGTGCAGCTCCCCTCCTCCTGAGTCTGGGCAGATTTGTGGCTCACTAGTAACCAACAGAACATAGCAGAAGCAACTCTGTTGACCTTCCAAGGTTAAGTCAGAAAAGATGATGCAGCTTCTGCCTTCTTAGCTGAAATACTCACTCCTAAAGGTGGAACACGTGGCCTTGAAGTTTCAGACACTCAAGTGCCCTGAGGCCACCATCCTGTGAGGGAGTCTTGCAGAGAGACCACAGATATATAAAGGAAGAGAGAGACAGAGAGATGCCCTGGCAGTCCCCAGCAGCTCCAGACCTCCGCTGTCCCAATCACGGTTTGACTATTCTGCATGGGAGACTCTGAGCCTGAATCACTCAGCTGAGCCCTTCCTGACTCCCTGAACTACAGAAAGCAATAGTCATCATAAAATGTTTATTGTTGCTTTAAGCCACTAAGTTTTGATAGACAGCAGTAAATAATTAGAATGGCATACTAGATAGTGACGACCAAGGGAATGGAGTTGTTCATGAGCTCAAACTTACTAACCATCTCTTGCCTAATTATATGTGAAATTTTAGTCATCTATAAGTGAGATATTTTTAAACAGGGAGCTTTTATGGGTTCCTCAAATCACTCAGTGTTTTTTTTTCACCCTTAGATATAATGCTGGCTCTGCTAATTTTCCAGAAAATTATTCCCTACCTTACCACCATGCCCCTGGCCCCAAAAAAGCATAAGAAAACTGAAGAAAGGATCTAGAACTGTGTCCTGGGGCACATGGAACTGCCTACATATTGTCTTCTGGTCCATATCTGTCCCTCACTTGACATGCGCAGGCAAAACCCCTTTCAGCAAATGTCAAGGGATTGTCTGCGCTAGGTAAGCCCCTTAAAAAGTGTGAAGGAGACATAATTTCTTTATCAATCTTTTTATAATCTTAGAGGCATTCAAAACTCTGATCGCATACACGCTTCATCTTATTTTTTCTTCTTCCCCCACATACACCATCTCCAAGGTAACCCATGTTAGCCATTTACATGTATCCATGTATCCATCCATATTTTTATCTGTGAGCAAATAACGCTATACAGTCAGAGGTACACGTCCATTAGCATATAAGAAGCAAATGCTTTGAAACTTGTGAATCACACAGGCTGTGTTAACTACCGTACAGCTAACAGCGAGCCACAGCTCCAGGCCTTGTTCCTCCCCATGTGCACCTCGATGCAATTTCCCCTGACTTCGCTCCCTTCTCGCAGGCCTTACTTCAGGTCACTTGAAGCCAGGACAGTACTACTTATGTTTTCATCTCTTCATCCCTCTTTCTTTCCTTGCATCATGTTTTTCCTAGTAATGTTTATTGTTATTCTTTTGATTTCTTTTCAGAGATTTCAGGCAGTAAAACAGGTAAAAAGGTGGATACTTAAGCAGGAACTTGAGAGGAGTAGTTGGCAAAGACCCTTGTCCTTGATTTGGAGAAGAGGCAATGCCTCACCGATGGGCCCACTGACTTCTCCATCAGTAATCGCATGGCTGCTGCTGCCACGTCCGCTACACACATTCCAGGAGGAGAATAAGAAAAACATTATTAGTTTTTCCAGCTATCATTGTCCTACTGTCACCATAGCGACAGATGTTCTGTGAAATCAGCTGCTTTATTGTGAAAACAATGTAGGTTGAAAACTGGCCTTGGGGAAGTTGCAAAGAACAGGAGATTCAATTCTGTTGTTCTCCCCTGTGGGTTTTCTTTGCTATATTAGCTTTTCTTTTAAACATACTTTACTGCAAGACAATACAATAAAATAAAATAAAATAAAAAGTCAAAGGGTCATCTTTTAAATGTCTTCAGTGTTTACTTGATTCAACAGTATGAGAACAGGTCTGGGTGGGAGACTTGAAAGCAAAATCAAATATGTACAAATCCAAAAAACTCCAAAGCAGCCAAAGAAACGATAATGGTTACCATGCTGTGTATCGAACATTGGCTGACGCAATTTTATCCTTCTGAACATTAAATTCTATTTCTGAACCAAAATTAGGAATAAAAACACATACATTTGGAATCTAATAACCACCCCTTTAACTAATTAGAGCCCTGATTCATTGTAAATGAGATCATTCAGAATCCAAATGGCTGATAAATAAAACCAAATAATGGCACAATCAACCTTCTAGTCCCAAAAAAGATATATACATATCCAGGAGAGAATAATACAATGGAATGAAAAGAAAGGAGTAAGAAATCCGTGTTATCATCACCAGTCTGCGCCAACAATGAATTCAGCAGACATGTTACCTAGTAAGCATGTTTTTACAAGTTGTTAAGAGTGTTTCATTCATTGAATAAGTCATCAAGGTCAGAGAGACGTCTAACAAGATTTGATTTCAAAGACGTATGAAAAATTCCTGGTCCTTTGCATGAAATTACCCAGGAGAGAGTGAGGCAAAAGACAAAGAAGTTCATCCCATCTGGAAACCTTAAGAACTAGAACATAATTAGATGGTAGGTAGACACCAGCGTAGTTTCAGTTTCTAATCGTGTTACAAACTCAAATTAGAATTTAGGTATATTGCAAAGACAAATTTATGAACTTCTCTAAAAAGTTATGGATATCAAGTTGAGTACTCGCACCGTCTATCAGCCTATGTTCTTGATGCTAAATATCACCATATATGGTCATTCATACAGACAAAATTTTAAATTAGGAAATCAGAAAATTTTGAAAGCCAAAGAATGACATCTAATAAGCCTTAAGGAAATATAGGACTACATTTACATATTTGCTATTCTAAATCCAGCTAAGGAGGCTTTCTGGGCTTACAAGGCACTGGCACCAAAAACCTAGATTTGAACCTTGAATCTGCTCCTCACTGACTGTGTGATTTGGACAAATTCCTACACCTCTAAACTTCTGTTTCCTTATCTACAATATCCACCTCGCCATGCGTTGTGAGGGTTAAATGAGAGGATGCATGCAAAGAGCTTATTTCAACTCCTGGGACACAGAACTGTTGATACCAGTTCAACACAAGGTTGACATAAGGGAAGCCATGTTGCGGAAAAGAGACCATGATGTAACTTTGAATGACCTCTGACTAACTAACCCAGCTGGATATGCACCCTCTGGAAGATCCACCTGCTCTGTAGATTTTATGACCCCTGCTTGTGTATATACCTCCCAGCTGCAATAAGATGATAACTTCATTCTTTTGAGTTCCTTAAGAATGTGATGAACCACGAACAGAGTCTATGCTGATGACCATCATCAATGAAAACTGAAAGATCTGGTGTGGCAACTCCTGGGTCAACATTCCTAACCCACCCCCCTAGAACCCACAGGTCTACATAACTGCTTCAAGATTCTCTGACCCCCCTTAAGATAGTTCTTTTGGACACTGGCCGGCCATCTTCCCTCTTGCTAGCAAGCTGTAGTAAAACACCCTTTCTCTGCCGCCATCTTGCCTTTTGTCTTTTGACGAGTAGATTGTGCCCTTTGTGCCCTATAACATTTTATTAGGGTTATAGCTGGCATTCAGCTGTGCAATCACCTAACAATTATAACCGCTTTTTTCAAACCTTAGGAATTTCTAGCTAACAATATCGTCTGGGCTTCACATCCACACTAATGCCAAACAAGGCCTGAAATCTCTATATTTCATCATCTGGTATTTCTGACCAGGATTAGAAATTATCATAGAAAATACTTAAATCTGAAAAGAGTTTCTTTTGAGAGTTTGCAATAGTCTGAGAGATATCAGAACAAAATAACCTAAGAAGTAACAAGAAGAAAGAATATTGGAAATAAACTCATGTGCTTAAAATATTTGTGTCCATGATAAATATTAGCCTTACGTCTATAGCATCACATTAAAAGAATATGAATGTCAATTTATTTGGAAACTAAGTTGCCTAGGATTTAGATCCATAAGTCAATGTCATGAGTGAATGTGCTCCTTCAGCGATCTGAGGAAGAAGAACAGTCATTGGGAAATAGTGAAGAATTATACAATTATATTACATTTATTTAATCTAGTGAAGTTGACAGATAACTGTTTATCTCTGAAATTGGTTTCTGAGAAATGGAAAGAACACAGGGAACATGTAGAAAAATCAAATTAGGTTTGGTGAAGAGCTTTTCAAAAGACAGGCTACTTCCGCGCACAAAGCCCTCCCCATCCTGAGCCTTATTATTTCAGAGCCGCATCTCACAGGGTGTGAAGGAACACAGTTTGGAAACAATGTGTCTCAGAACTTTTGAATATTACAATTTTCAAAAGAGTTCCTGGAATGTCCTCTGGATGAAACAGTCCACTCATCAGAAGACATCTTTGGCATTTTCTGCTGATTATCACATCAGATCTTAAAAGGTTGAAGAGACGACATTAGGAAAGCTCCTGGAGATGGTGGTCCGTCTCCGGTTCACATACCCAGGATGCTTCACTGTTTCCCACGCCCTTGGCTGGGGACACTTCCCCTGCCAGCTCTGACCTGGAGGGCTTTTCTGTGACACCTGAGGAGTCTTGACCACAGTCCACTTCTCCACCACTGCAGTCTGCAAAGTACCATTTAGCTTCCGTCCTTCACACTTGTTTTCTCCATTACCAGAAAGGCAGTAAGGGATATGGCAACCATGAAATCAAGTAATTGTCCAGCTGTCTAGGGGTAAAGTTAAATCCCACGTCTGACCTAGGAGAAAACATACTCAGACACCTGTTTTGAAATAAGCCGTCTCAACTTTATCCCCTCTCTCACAGAGGCAAATCCCGCTCTTCTCTAATCCTGGGACAAATAACTCCATTTCTGATATCGCCAGGATACAAACTCATTATATGTAATCCCATTCAGGATCTGGATTAGCCCAGTGTCTCCTCGAAAGGGTCTCTTCTTGTGGCTATCCCACGATGCTACTGCAGGCTGGTGCTACAATGGCAACACCCAGCAGACCCATAACCATGGCAGCTCCAGGATTTCTCTGTGCCCCCCACCACCTGTCTTACCCGAGACGTTACCCAAATGAGGGGCTGGAACACCGACTGGTCTTTGGGATGGAGACGTGTGATTCCTGTGAATATCGAACTTCAAGGAGAACGGATTTCCTTAGGAAAGTTAGACAGAGAAGCTTGGGAAAATCATTATACTGTGCCCCTCTCTTTTCAATTAAAATGTTTTTCTTGGGAATATTGGTATGCAGAGTACTTGGAATTAACGTGCCGGGGAAAGCATGAATTCTGAAGCTCAGTACATGTTTACTCACTGACCTAATCTGTTCATTGCATTAAAGCTACACTCGCGTGTCCTAAAACTATATTTTATACTATGCAGAAAGCTCAACCCTTCGAACTCTCTTTGCCTTTTAAGACTTACTCTGGACTCAGTTTTAATTTCCGTCCAGACTTGTCTTTTTGTCTTGAAAAATGTCTCTATTAGAAATAAGTCTTTAATATCTCAGACCTGAGATCTGGCCCTTTTGCCAAAGAGAATATTCTTGAACTAATTTCTAAGAAAGCCTTTCCCCAAACACCCATAACCTGTGCCAAAGTGGTCTGGTTCACTGGGAAAGATTTCTGGTAAACATTCCCCAACATCTGGATATTTGAGCCCAAGGTTAATGAGTTTGGCAACACTTTTGTCATTGTTCACCTTAATGGTTATGAAAATCTGGACCGTGTTAAGGACCAGTAAAAGCTAAGTGCTTTTAGCGGAAATTCAGTAAACACAATAAAGGAGAATAATACTCAGTTCCCAGAAATGCATAACATGGGCATTTTTCCAAACACAGGTCTGATAGCAGGTTTGGAATCTGGTGAGACGCGAACACTGCTCCCTGGATTCTCTGATTCTTCAAGGATCACCTGTTTCCCTTCTCCACTTCTCTCTGTCTGGTTCTCACCTCCCTGGGGAATCCCAGGGACAGGGGCAAAGGCCGCCTAATTCACCATCAGACTCCGAGGTCTGTTCATGTTCAAGCTTACACTGATGGAGCAATACTGACGAGATGAGCTAGTTAATATACATATTTCCCTCCCAACTCAAGATCACTCTGAGCCTAAACAGGAAGCTGTGAGGTGTTCAAGACAAATTGTCAGTGCTTTCACCGTATTAGAAATTCTCTGGTAGCAAGAAGAAAACACATTTACTTTGTTTCTAAAAGCAGTGGATTGTCCTCCCCACGTCTGTCCTTCCTCCTGCTCTTAGTTCTTTGAGCCCTAAATAGATTTCCAGCAACCCACTCTTTGTCTGGACTTAGTGACATCTCTCATTAAAAAAAAAACAGATATTCATAAAGCACTGAACGTTTGTAAAACTAGAAGTGGTAACAGCAATGCTATGGGACTTCTTCTCATAGTTAACACTAAGAAATCACAAGTTTAAAGAATTTATATTTTTGATGTCTTGAAAGTAGAATTAAGTTCTAGATGGATAAGATAAAAGAAATGGCATGTTATATGTACTCCAAAATATGTATTGACCAAAATCTTTTAAAATTCACTCAGCTTTTTTCTTTTTTCTTTAACTTCAGGAAATAAGTTTTAACTTCCGTTATAGAAATAGATTACAATTATCTAAAGGAAACAATATTGCTGTAAGTCAGATGTTCTCTGGGTTATTTATTTGTGCAAGTCCATCGTGTTCATAAAAAATGTTGTGAATATTTTCCATACTGAAATTAGTGTTGTCATGCTTTGTGGCATAAAAATTTATGGCTTTAATTAGCCATTTATATTTTGTAGAGCATCCAGATATGTTTTCTGGAAAGGAAGGAAAGAAAGAAAGAGGAAGGGAAGGAGGAGGGAGAGACAGAGGGAGGGAGAAAAGAAGGAAGGAAACAATAAGGAAGGAAGGAGAGAGGGAGGGAGGAAAGGGATTTGGTTCTGTCTGCAAATAATCCATTGCCCTGTCTTTCCACAGAGTGGAATTAGGCAACCATCCAGGCACACTCATTAGATTAGTCAGGAAATAAATATTGTTAATGCTTCTCATTGATTCCTAAATCATATAATCTGTCCTTAATATGTAATGCATCAAATTATTCCCAACTCTAAGTTCTCTTTGTTCAAAATATTAGTTATACATTTTCATCAATTCCTCCTTTTTTATTAGGCACATGAGTCACTTTTGCTGGGACTCACCAGGGAAAAAAGGGATCTGAATAACGCAAGTGGATATTCTCATTTCTGTTAAAGTATAAACTCGTACAAACTTTCTGGAGGACAAATGAGCAATGTCTACCAAAAGTCTTTAAAATGTGAATAGTTGTGACCCAGAAATTTCATTTGTACTATTGTAATTGAACAAAATGTGAATGTTTAGCCACATTATAGTTACTATCACATTTTTTTCTTAAAAGGAAAAATATTGGAAGCAACCTCAACATCCTACAATGGAGGCAATCAGTTGAGTAAATTGATTGTAGTCCATGCAAGAGAATAATACACAGCCATTAAAAAGCTACAATATAATATGCTTAGTGTTAGAGGATGACTTTCAAAGGGTTAAAAAAGTGAATGCGTCAAAGGTTTTATTTAACTCATTAGTTAATGAGGGAACAGTAAGATGTTAAAACTAGTCCAAAGGGCATTTGAGATGGTAGGCATTTATAAGCAATTTAATAAGCGAATGTTCAGATAAGATTGCTGGGTTAGAAACAAAATTAGTTAATGTCCAAGAGAGCAATGAAACATAGACTTTGTGATTATCACTGCCCCACGCCCCTAACCCACCAGCCCAATAGAAATTATTTGCATCTCAGCACAAATCTACAAGCTAACCTCTACCTCTACTGAGCTGTAAAATAGTCTGTCCAGGCAAGGGAAAATCAGTCAAAGTTGCAAGCCCAGCAATGCCCTGGAAAGAGGCCCACTTCACTCTTTTACCTATTTCTAAGTTTCAGATAATTTTTCTGATACTATCTCTTAGTGTTGATGTGAGAATCGTGTGTGTTTACACATGCAAAGCATATAGAAAAGTGCCTGGCACAGAGCAATCATTGGCTATCATCATTAACATCATCACAGCTGTACTTTTGGACTTTTGTTTATTAATTAAAAATCATTTACTTATAAAAGGAAAGGAGACAACATGGATGACAGAGGAGAAGTTTTCTAATGAAACCATATGCGATATATTGAAAGCTAAAAAAGTCATCACAGGACTGAGTCTTTTCTAAAAGAGGAAATTACAACATTCTTGGGGAGTGCTACTTCACTCTACTTGTCTCTAGAACGTTGTGGGCTTAAGAGGTGGGAATCAACAACTGCTAGTGACAAAATTTAAAAGGTCTTGAACATTTGGACCAAGAATGAGTCAAACTAGGCAATGGGAGGCAGGGAGAGAGAAAGCTTTCTGGAAGGCATATCATTAGCAGTAAAGAAAATGAATTTGAAAGCAGCTCAATGGGGGTTGATGAATAAGCTTCTCCAGGTAGAAATGGTACATGGAAATTAATTTTATAATACCGTAATTACTCTTTCAAGATTTATAAAATGTCACTTTCGCTTGCTTTGTTTAACGTGTTGCCTCAATTAAGTTGTTTTAATAAGTTTACAGCCTATTATAGCAGCTTTCATGGCTTCGCTTGCATCCTCAATTCCCCTGACTGTTTTCCCATAAAGTCTTAGGCTCTTCAGTCACGAACTCTTCTACCACAATGAATTCAAGAACCCTCATGGTTTGGCAAGTCTCATTTACACTTCAGGATCTGTGCAGGAGATCATAGCCTGCAAATCTCTACTTCCCAATTTCTATCATAAACATGAGTTGCAAGAAATAGTCTTCATGGAGGGTTGGCTAAAGGTTAAGAAAGCTGTTTACTCCAATTGCTCTTATTTTAGCAAAATAGACTCCTAAGAATCTGAACAGCGTTTTGGGCCCTAGAAAAAATGCACATATTCTCATACATACAACATTTTGTGTATAATTCCAGGAGGGCTATTGAGCCACTGAAATCTCTCTGTGGGTCACTTGAGCCCATGTTAAGAACTGCTGTTTTAGTCTTGTTTGTTTGTTTAATCTTTTATTACAGAGAACTTCAAACACACAAGAGTAGACAAGAATAGACAGAATGGTAAAATGAACCTCCTTGTATGCGTCACCCAACCCCAACAGCCATTCGTCCCAGGCCAATTCTGTGCTGCTTCTGTCTTAATTTGCCCTTAAGTCAAGCTAGACCATCAGATAACCATACATCTGAGATACATGATTGGCCCCTAGACTACTTTCACCAAATTACCCTCAGGCATGATTATAACATTGGAATGCCTTGATGAATACTCCAAGTGACTCCTAGAAAAAATTTGCTTTTATACCTCTTATAAATTCATGTCAGGGAAGTTATCTACTCCATGCCACCCCATCTCCTTCCAGAGCTCATTACTGGGACAATCAATGCTTCTCCTAAACTATTTCCGTGGGATTACCTTATGAATATTACGAATCCTGTAATTGATCACTTGCTGTTAACGTTTTTTGGTGGGTAGTTTAAGTATTGGTTGTGACTGTCAGTGTTACTTCTTTTTTCATTATATTAAAACTCATTTCTGGCACAAAGGTTGCTTTTTGGTGTGATTATCATGTATCCTACCATTTTGTTGAACTTTAAAGTTAATTCCTAGAACTTTTCTGTAGAGTCTTTTGAGTTGTCTATGTACGATAATGTAGGATTAGTGTGTAATAATGTCGTCCAAATAGCAACGTTGAGACTTCCTTTTTATTGTATCTTCTTATTAATCCAGTTTCATATCTTATAGCATTGACCAGAAATTCTAGTGTTATTAAATAATAATATTGATAAAGGATCACCTAATATGTGTCTGATTTCAAAGGGAATGTTTTTGAGTTACACCACTAAATATAGGCTCTAGGTCGTTGATTTCAAATTGATAAGCTTTGTCACATTAAGGAATGTTCCTTCCAAATTTACTTCACAAAGAGATTTGTTTTATTTTATTTAAACAAAAAACGAGATAGGCCTGGCTCAGTTGTGTAGTGGTTAAATTTGCAGCCTGGGGTTCCTGGGTTCGGATCCCTAACGTGGACCTACACACCATTCAGCAAGCCATCCCACATACAAAATAGCGGAAGATTGGCACAGATTTTCCCTCAGCAACAATCTTCCTCAAGCAAAAAGAGGAAGATCGGCAACAGATGTTAGCTTAGGGCCAATCTTCCTCACCAAAAAAAAAAAAAAAAAAAACAATGACCAAGATGGCAACAAATCCTTTCCTTTGTTAGATGGTTTCCAATTCTTTGCTTTCAACAAAATTAAAAGAGACCTAATCAAACTAAGAGACTATTTAAAAAAGAGAGAGAGAGAATTCTCTCAAATACTTATGTGACCTACTTTTAGATGAACATATCCATTTTTAATTTATTCACCAGTGTTGTTATTTCAGTAAGTTTCCTAATATTAGATTTAACCATTATTGTATTCCTAGAATAAACCTCATTGCACATGGTAGGTTACTATTGTACGTACTACTAAATTTTACTCAACTTTTTGTTTATGGTTTTTCACATATATTTCAGTAAGTGCGGTTGGTCTACAGCATCCTGTCTGTATCTATTTAATATTGAACTGGTATTTATTTCATAAAATGAAGTGAGCAATATTTAATCTTTTTCTCTATTCCAAGTTCTTTTTTTTTGCATGGGAATTAACTGATCCTTCAAAGTAGGAAGCAATACACCTATAAATCGATCCAAGTTTAGGGTCTTTACAGGAATATGGATAACTTTCTCAGTTGATTCTATATTTGTGTTTTTAAAAATCCCTCGATTTTTTAAAAAAATCTTAATAAGTGGTTTTACTTTCTAACTTATGCTCATTTTTGTTAAAATGTAAAGACTTAAACTATGCCCTTAAAATGGGTGATTTTTATAGTATATAAATTATACTTCAATTTAAAACTTGAATCACAGGGAGGAAGAGTGTAGAAGGAAAAATCAGAACACTTTTGGATTTCCCAATGCTTAAAAAAAATTAAGCCTTCACATTTAAATGTAGTCTGATAGATTCATACATATTTCATTTTTCTTCTATGATTTGAAAAAAAACTGGGAAGATTGTTGTTTAAAGTAGTTATAATAAATTTTGCTGTAAAAAGCCAATTTTGTCTTGTGCTACGATAATGAAAGCAGCATAGAGACTGGGATGCATGAGTGGCCAAACGTTCACTGTCATTTATTCGTTACTGTAGCATAGAAGAAATTGTAAATTTGGTGCCAAGTTCTAGTGTGAATCCTTCTGAGTCTGTGCTAAGGTATATTATGTTAAAATCTACAGTACATGTTATTGTGTTACATTGTGTTTGGTACATAGTGATTGTGAATTCTATTCATTTTTTCGCATAATTTTGGTGTCCTATTGAGGAACCTATTATCAAAATAATCAGTAGGTTGTCAAGGGAAATGGAAAAACTAATTACTTTCTTTGGTAAACACAGTGTGAATCATTCAGAGAAGAGGGACATCCTAACTTGTTCTTTCCACATTCATGCCAAATTTTGAAAAAGAGAATTGATAACCAGATTGGACACATAGCAGAATTCTGAGTAAAAGAAATTATATTAACTGTGTGTCTGGTGCAAGATTTTGTATCCAGTCTCTGCTCAATCTAATAGAATCCAAGCCTCAACCATGATTTAAGGAGTCAGAGAGATAGTTAAGAAAACATTTGGAAGAACTTCGAAGCCTTCTGAGGACTAAGGACGTCATTCAGAGATGATCTTCAGCATCACTCCGTCACTGAAGAACTCCTGCTGCCAATTCAGCCTTGGTAACTGAATCATTATAGAAAATAGATGCTTCGTTACAGACATAAATGTTGCCAAAACTTTGTGACATCTTTTGCAAGATTGTCGGTTGACACGCAAAATTCTGCCTTCCTAACATTTTATAACTAATAGTAATAGCAAACAAGATTACCCAGTTCACTGAAGGGTCTTGTTATACCTTAGCAAAGACTTGGCTAGATCTGAGAATAAGACGAATTGAGATCAAACTTACTGGCCCAATGACATGGGCAAGCAGGGCCCACCAGAGAGCTATGTCCAAAAATGGCGGTCTGTCACTTTGGTGTCTAGGAAACCTACTTCTGCAGGAATCCGCTAGGAAAATCTCAGACTACCACCTCCTCCTCATCATCTGGCCGTGGTTTACAATAGAAGAGTGTGCCCCTTCACCGAAGGCCAGTCCTTCCTTGTGTGCTTCTTATCCCACACCTCAACCAGCGAGAAGCCCATCCCTTCTCTATTCTACGGCTCCAAGCTTTGCCTCTCCAATCTGTCTTTTCTCATCAAAAACAAAAAAGAAAATCAACAGATTTCTTCTCCATCTATTCCCCTCACTCTCTCTTCCTTTCATAACCAAATTTCCCAAAATGGTGCCCATTCTCATCATGTCTGTGGCCTCATCTCCCCAAGGATCCTCCCCTGTTCTGCTGTGGCTCCCAGCCTACCACTCCTCCAGAGGGGCCTCGATCCAGCTCAACAATGTTACTAAAGCCAAAGGACATTTTCAGACCGCATCTTACTTGTCCTCTTGGCTGTGATATGTCTCTCAGCCACATGACCCTCTCCCTCTCTCTCCGAGTTCCAATCACACTGGCTTCCTTCTGGTCCTCCAGGTCTACATTTCATACTTGCTGTCCTTCCTTGAACTGAGCCCCTGCTAAGAGAGCTTACCACTAACTTATAAGTTTTGATGCATAAGAGTTTTGTGCATCCCATACCCCCAGGGCCTTGCACACCAGAGGCATTCAATATATATTTGTGGAACAAATAAAATATTCTAGCAAGAAGCGTTATTCCAGTAATATTCTTTGAGCACCCTCTTTGTTCAGAATTCTTCAATTTCTGTAAACTCACCACCATAATTGGACATGAAATCTAAGGAAAATTGTCTTTGAGTAATGGAAAAGAGAATGGTGGTTTTAGATGGCAGGATAAGGTCAAAACCCCAAAGCTAAAAAGTCCTTAGAGGCCATACAACACACACCCCACACAAACACTATTGGTCAGCTGTGGAGAATACTGAAGTCTGGAAATTTAACTAGGTTCCATAAGGTCTACTAGATACTGGGTAGCAGACCTGAAGCTCAAACCCAGCTGCCCAGCCAGGGCTAGTTCCACCACGCACAATCGTGATGATGTTTCGGTGATGGACCACTGCAGGGGGATACTGACACAAACATTGCATTTACAGTCACTGTGTGTTTCCCCTGACAGCTTTGATTTAAAACTTGGTCAGTTTCAACTCTGTATGGAAATGGAATTCCAAATATGGAATCAGCCAGGTGTCATCCACAAAACAAGAGGTCTAAAGTTGGTTTTTTAGTACCATTTTTTGGAACTTCTTCATCTCAAGATTTTGCTATTCGGCTGAGCAGCATCAGTTTGTCTCCAGATCTGCTGCCAGGAGCCCTAATTCTGCTTTGGCTTCACTCTGGTCTCTCTGTAAGACCTGAAGCATACTACCGCAGTGTTCATTCACATGTCCATTCTTCCGCTTATTTGCTCACTCCGCAGGCCTCTTCTGAGCACTTTGTATTTGCAGGACACTGTGTTGGGTGCTATGGAGGACACAGCAATGCGTGAGATGTTGTCTAGTCCTCAACAAACTTGGGAAACAAATGATAAAGGAAAAAGCAATTTGCATACTTCAGGATGTAGATTAGCATGTAATCCAAAGATCTGTAGGAAAAGAGGGAGACACGGAAGAGAGGAAATCCTAAGAAAGAAGGAAAAACGACTTGCTGTAATGTGTTCATCCTGGATGAGTAGTTATTCCCAAGGTCTGGGTTATGGTGATATGACCCAAGAGTGATCAATGAGATTCTTTAACTGTAGCGTAACAAAGAGCAGGAGGAGACCAAGATTGAGTCTCGTGGCTGTCGCACACTTATTTTGCACCCATTTGGCCAGTCACTTAACCCCTCACAGCCTCAATTTCTTCTTCTGTAAAAGCTGGTTAATAATATACTATTTTACAGGATTGCTATAATGTATATAAAGTGGTCTTTAAATTCTAATGAGCACATACATGTATTATTTCACACCTTACCCTGCTTTCCCATGGGATATTGTTAGAACCAGCTTCCGAAAAGTCTGCTAACTATGAGTCAGGGACTACCCTTACAAGATTATCTAGGCTGAGTTTCGGGAGAGTATACACTGGTTTTTCTTTACTATCTAGGAGGCCTTATATAAGGCACTGGAGTCACTAGACTCTCTCTTCTTCTGCAAAATAAAAGTAATAATACCTATGGTACTGGATTCGTAGGGTTGAAATGAGAATCAAGAAAAGTAATATGTTTGGAATAATTTAAAAGGGTAACTGTTAAGTATTAAGGAACAGAAAGAAATTCACCTGCCCTTAAAATAAGAAATGTTATACTTCTAGGTCTACTCATTTTCCCCCGGAATGCCAACACTATGAGATAGCACCATTAACATTTTGATGACCATCTTTCAGGAATCTCTTTACGCCTCTAAAACCCCTCACGCACCCTTTCCACACACACACACACACACACACACACACATTATTTCACATAAATGGACTTTAACAATATATGGCTTTAAAATACACGGTCACCTTCCCTTTATATCTGACCCTCCACAATGCATCTTCCAAAAGTAAGCTCAAGCTGAATCTTCTCTATTGAGCCTCTCCGAAAGACTGCCTTCACCAGGTAGAAGTTCTTCTTAGGCTCTGGGCTCCATAGATCCCTCCACGATGGCACCCATTGCTTTATGGTGCTTCCTTCCTTCGTGACTGTTACATTCTTAAAAGCAGGGACCATTTTTTATCACCACTTCATGTCCTTGGCATTTGGTATGGTACCTGATACACTGTAGGCATTGAATAGAGAGTCGAGCAATGAATGAGGGAACAAATGGATGAATGAATGAATGATTGAATGAATGAGTGAACTGGTACCTAGGATGCACACCAAAAAAATTTTAAATAGTTCCTTTCTAAATTAGAAGGCAAATTATAAAATTATTTTTACTAAGTCCCAATTATGTGTACAGACCACACTAAATATATATATGTATTTAAAGCATATATATGTGTATATATATATATATACTATATATATAAAACATATATAATTTTAAATTACACGTATAGTCAAATCCAAAGTGTAAGGCTTGTGAAACCTCAGTAGCATTTTAATTGGGAATCATTCTTTCTGGTTCTAAATCTTGTCAGGGAAAATAGCGGATCAGTTATTGGAGAGTTCACGTATTAAGTTTGAGAAGAGCATTTGTTCTATGAGATTTTAATCCTTGTTGGTGACATCCCTGCTATTTCATTCTTCTCCAGGACAAAATCTACCAGCCAAGATTAGCTCGGGGCTTTCTAATGGAGAATAAATGTGCAGCACTTCTAAAGTTTTACTGTACATGGCAATCACCAGTGAATCCTGTTCAAACGCGGATTCTGACTGAATCGATCTGGGGTAGGGTCTGAGGTGCTGCATTTACAGCACATGTCCTGGGGTTGTCTGTTTTTGTGAACCATGGACTACCCTTTGAGAAGACAATAGAGAATAAGAAAAAGTAACTGCTGTCAACTTTATTTACGATGACAATATCCCAAGTCTTAAATCACTATCAACTTAACCACCGCCAATTGAGACCTCAGTTATTGGATTTGTTTTATGAAAAGGAGGAATGAAGGTATGTTTTAGCAATTAGTGTAACAATTGACCTTGAAATAACTGAGCTCAAATATTTATTACTAGTTCACTCACCCTTTTTATTTCTTGAATGGTTTCTATGGAGAACTAATTTAAAACCAGAAAATCTTACAAAATTTAATTTCGAAATATCGTCACCTTTGCTACCAAACAAAACGTTCCATCCAGACAAGCATATTTCCAGAACATCAAATTTAATGTACAAACTAGTAAAAAAATATCATATTCTACATGCAGCACAACTCTAGAGACTATGAGCTTAATTAACACTGGGTTTCCAGCTCAGCAGAACATACAGACAAACCATCTCAAAGGGAAAATTCCTTCTGTCTAAACTGAAAGCAAATGCTTCCTAAAAAGATTGTATTGAATCCACAGATAAATTTGTGGACAAGTGATGTCTGAACAATATTGTCTTCTAATTCATAAACATAGTATATCTATTTACTTAGATCTTTAATTTCTCTCAGTAATGTTCTGTAGTTTTCACTGTACCAATCTTATACCAATTTTATAAAATTTACTCCTGAGTATTTCATGCTTTTGGATGCTATTATAAATGATTTTTTTTAAATTTTAGTATCTAATTATCATTGCTAACATGTTAAAGATACAATTGAATTTTGTATACCGCCTCTGTGTTCTCCGATCTTGCTAATGCGTTTATTAGCTCTTCCAGCTTTTTAATAGATTCTATGGGAATTTCTGTGTATATAATCACGGCATCTGTGAATTCAGATCATTTTAATTATTCCTTTCCCATTTGTATTCCTTTTATTCTTTTCCTTGCCTTGTTGCACAGGCTAGAAGCCCCAGTACAATGACAAACAGAAATTATCGTGAGAGTGGACATCTTTACCTTATTTCTGATCCTATGGGAAAAGCACTAAATATGATGTTAGTGGTAGCTTTTTAATAAATGCTCTTTATCAGAAAGTTCCCTCCTTTTCCTAGTTTACTGAGAGATTTTTTCAATAATGAAAGTGTTGAATTTTGTCAAGTGCTTTTTCTGTGTCTCATGAAATGATCATATGGTTTTCTCCTTTATTTTGTCAGTGTAGTAAGTTACATTGATTTTCAAATATAAAACCAACCTTTCAATCTCAGTGTAAACCATACTTGACCGTACTTAGTATATACACAGAAACACACACACACACATACACATACATTGCCAGATTTTATTTGCTAAGTTTTAGTTACTTATTTTGTATCTGTCCATGAGGGATATTGATCTGTAGTGGTTTTTTTCACTACATATTCTTTGGTTTGGGTATCAAAATTATGCTGGCTTCATAAAATGAGCTGAAAAGCGATCCCTCGCTTTCATTTTTTGTAAGAGTTTGTGCAAGATTGGTACGACTTCTTCCTTAAATATTTGCTTGAATTCGATAGTGGAGCAAAGTAAGCCTGAATTTTTCTTTGTGGGAAAGTTTTTAATTATGAATTTAATTTCATTAATAGATATGGCACTATTCCATTTTCTATTTTTCTTGAGTCAGTGCTCATAATGTGTATCTTTCAAGCAGTTTTTCCACCTAAGTTTTCAAATTTATTGGCATGCCTTTTTCAATTTTCCTTTATTATCTTTTGAATATCTGTAAGATCTGTAGAGATGTTTCCCTTCACTCTTAGTATTGGTAATTTTGCACCTTCTTTCTATTTTCTTGATTAGTGCAGCAAAAGTCTTATCAACTTAATTGGTTTTTTTCATAGAATGAGGATTTGCTGTTTTTTAAAATGTTCTCGATTGTTTCTCCATTTTCTATTTCATTAATTTCTGCTCTTGCTTTATTATTTCCTTCTACTTAGTTTTGGTTTAATTTCTTTCTCTTTTTCTAACTTCGTAAGGTGGAAGTTTAGATCATTGATTTGAGATCTTTCTTTTTTCTGCTGTAACATTTAAAACTATAAACTCCCTTCTAATCACTACTTGAGACACAGCCACAAACTTTAATGTGTTTTATTTTTATTTTCGTTCAGTTCCAAATAATTTATAATTGCTCTTGTAATTTCTTCTTTGATCTGTGGATTATTTGTAAATTTGTTGCTTAGTTTCCAAACATTTAGGCATTTTTTCAGATATCTTTCTCTTATTTCTTTCTAGCTTAATTCCCCTCTGGTCAGAGAACATACTGTACAATATTTAATCCTTTTAAATTTATTGAGAGGTTTTATGGCACAGAATATAGTTTATTTTGGTGAATCTTTCCTATGTATTTGAAAAGAATGCTTATTGTGTTTTTCTTGGGTGGAATATGCTATAAATGTCAATTTTGTCAAGTTGGTTGATAGTGTTAATTCAGTTCTGTTCATTTTTGATTCATGTATGTTGGAGCTGTGTCATTGGGTCATACATATTTAGTATTATTTTGTCTTCTGGGTGAATTTTCCCTTTTATGAAATTTCCCCTATTATAACATGACCCATTTCATCCCTGACTATCTTTCTTCTGGAGTCTACTTTGTCTAATAGTAGGATAGCCATACCGCTTTTCTCATATGTAGTGTTTGCATGGTATATATTTTCTCATCCTTTTACTTTTAATGTATGTCTATGATTAAGGTGGGCTTATTGTAGACAGCATATCATTGAATCTTGCCTTTATATGCAATTCAATAATATTCACCTTTTAATTGGAAAAATTAACTTTAATTGGAAAAATGTGTGTTTATGCATACATTTACCATTTCTTGTGTTCTTTACTCCTTTGATTAGGTCTGAGTTTGTATCGGTATCATCTTCCTTCCACATGAAGAATTTTCTTCAACATTTCTTATAAGGCAGGTCTGAAGGCAACTAATTTTCTCAGCTTTTGTTTCTGAAAAAGTTTCTTTTTGCCTTAATTTTGGGAGAATATTTCTGCTGGTTATAGAATTCTATGTTGACAAATTTTTCTTTTGGCACTTTGAGAATGACTTACATAGTTTCTGACCAGAAGTCAGCTGTCATTCTTGTCTTGTAACTGGTTTTCAGAAATGTATGATTTGCCTTGATGTGGGCTTAGGTGTGTGAAGGTGTGGATATGTGAGTATTTATTCTGTTGAGGTTTGTTGAGCTTCTTGGGTTTGGGGGTTTATAGTTTTCATCAAATTTGGAAACTTTTTGGACATTACAGTTTTATTTTTTCTGTTCCCTCACCTAACTACAGTGTTCTTCTTGGACTCCAGTTACAAGTATGCCAGACTCTTTGATATTGTCCCATAGGTCACTAAGCCTCTGCTCATTTTTTTCTAATTGTTTTTTTCTATAGATTTCATTTTGGATGTATTTTATTGCTGTCTTTAATTTCACTAATCTTTTCTTCCACAGCATCTAATCTGTTGTTAATCCTATCTAGTGAAATTTTCACCTCAGATATTATATTTTTCATCTCTGGAAGTTCCATTTTTTGATCTTCCTTTCAATCATTATGTTATGTTTTCTTTTACATACTTTACATGGTTATAATTCCTGTTTTAACAATCTTATCTATTAATTTCATTTTGGGGTCTATGTCTCTTGGCAATTTTTTTCCTTGTCATGGGTCACATTTTCTGCTTCTTTGCATGTCTAGTAATTTTTTATTAGATGCTGAACTTTGTGATTATGAGGGTGTTGAGTATCTGGAGTTTGTTGCATTCCTTTAAAGAGCATTGGTCTTTATTTTGAAGATAGTTGGTCCATTTGATCCCTTTGGTCAGAAAAACAAGCTTTGTTTCTAAGCTTTGCTAGAATGGTTCTAGTATAGGCTTCATTCAAGAGATAGTTCAGCTCCACTATGAAGGCATCACCATGTTGAGATCTCCACTGGGTGTCTCAGGTGATCACTGAGGAAGCTCCCTCTGCCTGGCCAGAGTTTAAACTTCTCCCTGTCCTGTGTGAACTCTGGGAATTGTTCTGCTTATAGCTCTCCAGCCCTTCTTAACCTTGTGGAGTTTCACTCTACCATGTGTGGCCTAGCACTTATCAAAGACTCAAGAGGACCCCTATATAGATTCCTGGAACTCTTCTATGTTAGCTCCTCCTTTTCCAGAACTCTGTCTCACAACTTCCAGCCATCTCAGCTTCCCTGAACTTTGAGCTCCTTCTTCAACTCAGTGAAGCCACCAGTGTTTTGCCAGGGCTCCCTTCTATCTGGAATTTGCCTTTGGGTGAAAGCTGAGACATTTAGGATGTGTTTCTCTCCCCTTAAGGATCACAGCCTCGTGCTGCTTGTTGTCTAATGTCTGAAGACAGTTGTGTTATATATTTTGTCCAGTTTTCAAGTTGTTTATGGGAGAAAGTTATGTCTGGTCATTGCAATTTCATCATGGCCAAAAGTGGAAGTTTGAAGTAGTTTTTCACGAATGACATTGTGAGACCAGGCAATGTGTTTAGAAGTCCAGATGATAAATTATGCCTCTTACGTCTGAGAGGAACAATCCTGGCTCTACCCAGTGAGGGCTGAAGGGAAGGCAGCACCATTTTGTCACCTCAGTGGTTTCCACCTTTGGGATGGAAGAAACAACACCACCTGCCTCAAGGCAGCATTCTTTCAAAGGAGCAGCAGAGGCGTGCACGGCAGAGCTTAGGGAGCGAGTGGTGGAGCCTCAGAAGCTCTGCCAGAAGAATGGCAATAAACAGCATCTAGGGCAGCAAATACTGAATGAGGCCTCTCAGCAATTCCTGCAGTGTAGGGAGGGACGATCTGGCAAACAACTGACTTAGTTTTACAACAGACTAGATCTCCAAACCTTCACTTCCAAAGCCATAGTATATTGTCTTTTAGGTCTAGAAACCATGGGAAAACTATTATTCTCAATATGTAAATATTTATTCAGAAATATTTATTGAGCTTTTATGTGAATAAAGAAGAAGGTCCTGTCATTGAAGGCTTCCAAGACACCTGAGGGAGAGACAGCTGCATGAAGCCGATGATTATGAGTGTGTTCAAGTTGTAATGAGAGCATAAAGAGGAAGCATTTACCGCTGTTTGGATAATGGCCAAACTATACAATTCAAAATCAATCTTTCATTATAAGAAAGGGGTCACACAGTCAGAAGAAATATGGTCAATTTGATTTGCCCAGTGAGGTATAGATGACGGTCTGCCTATTTTTCAGTCTTTAGTACAGTACTGTATCTTTTTCCAGGGTGAATGACAAACCAGTGAAGGCTTTCCCCGTCTGCTGAGCACAATGGTGATATAAATAGAAAGCACATTTCAATGCTTCTTGGTTACTGAACCACTCTGCTTCTTGGTCACAAACTTTTCATTATATCAAACATGAAGTTTTTAATAAGCAAATAGAGAACACAGTCAACTTCAAAGAAAATGCAATCGAAAATTAAAAATGAAAACAAATCCATTTGTAATTATATCATGTTTTAAAGACAACTCTAGGAAGCACAGAATTGAGCCCGTTAGAAAACCTGATCAATCCAAACAGCTTGATGTTAACAATTTGAAGAAGCCAGGTAAGTTTTCCATGGCCATTCTCCAGGTTCTAGTCCATCTTATACACCCACAGCACGTCTGCTTCTCTATGGGAGCACACCATTAAAAACACAACTGCAAGCCAGTTTGCAATGTAGATTGTTCCCTGACAGCTACCTCTTCCCAACCCCCACAACACATCTGAGTGCGAATGTCTCTGTGTATGTGTGTGTGTGAGAAGGATAGCTAGAAATGGAGAATGCTGTTTCTATTGGCTCAGCAGGTATGGAACTCTCTATCTGCTAAATACGTTTACCTCAATGGGAATTCCAAAGCACAATGTTAATTCCCTCCCTACGTAATGCTTTCCGTCATATGAAAGAGCAGAACTCAGCAGCAAAGAGAAGGTATTGCTTATAATAGAAGTGGGAGCACATTGATGGAAGCTGGAAATGCCCCTGAGGCAGCAAAATATAAGCCGTGGCTCTTCTCACCTCTTACAGATCCAACTCCATTTAGTGTTGCACATAATTGTGCTGTGCAGCACAGCCTGCACTGAATAAACCATATGACAGCTTGGAAGGTCAGCAGTTTTCCAGGGAACAAGGAAATATGCTGCTAAGGATTATTTTACCAGCAATAGAAGAAGTTCGAGTGCCCAACTAACAAAAAAAATTTAATTAAAAACTGGATAATTCTGTTTCCATATGCAGAGACTAAGGGAGGCTGTGGGGAGGTGAGATTTCTTCCATCATGTTCTAGGGGACATATACTTGAATATGCCCAAAATAGAAAAGGCAAATCAGAATACATATGCTCTAATAGATGAAGCTCTTGTTATAGCTGACGGAAAACAGCGTTTTAGCAGTGTCTCCATCACTGCTCCACTTCTGTTAGGGTGTCAAGATGCTAGCCATGGAAGTTCTGTGGAACGAGTCCTTCCTATCTTCTACCTTTATCTTGTATTCAGCAAAGATAAATGTTCTTCTACAAATAAGAAAATTATTTATGTATTATGTTAACTGAAAGGAATCAGACATGAATGGACACATACTGTGTGATTCCATTTATGCGACTTTTTTTTTTTTTTTAGACAATAGCATTCTTTTTTTTTTTCCAAAGATTTTATTTTTTCCTTTTTCTCCCCAAAGCCCCCCGGTACATAGTTGTATATTCTTCGTTGTGGGTCCTTCTAGTTGTGGCATGTGAGACGCTGCCTCAGCGTGGTCTGATGAGCAGTGCCATGTCAGCGCCCAGGATTCGAACCAACGGAAACACTGGGCCGCCTGCAGCGGAGCGCGCGAACTTAACCACTCGGCCACGGGGCCAGTCCCTATGTGACATTTTGGAAAGAGCAAAAATATAGGAACAGACAGCAGATAAGTGGTTAGGGGTCCAGGGTGGAGGGAGAGTCTGGATACAAAGGGAAGCTTGAAGGTATTCTTTGGGATATTAAAATTATTCTGTATCTTGTGTGTGGTGGTGGTTATAGGAATACACGCATGTGTAAAAACTCATAAAACTGTACACTAAGAAAGTGAATTTTGCTGTGTAGAAATTTTTTAATTGGTTTATAAATTACTTGAGTGCCTGTTTTGTACCAATACAACAATGAGATTTTCCTTGCTATAATGACGCTGGATTTTCAGCATCTCATATACAGTCTTAATCAGCTTCATTATTGCATTGTTTCTTCAGCATCATTAGAACATTATTACAGCATTACTATTTCCAGCATCATTACGGCGTTGTTATTTCAGTGTCAGCTATGCTTCCTAAGCCTCTGGCCTAAGTAAGAGAACTCAAACTAGAGAAATTAATGGTTGGTGTGAAGCATCCACTTTTCCCACTTTCCTGACTTTGACTTTGTTTCTCTAGCTTTTGGGCCACGGTTTTTAAATACACAGCTAGCAAGATACATAGTGAGCAAGATACGTAAAGAACAGGATATTTTTATCTTATACCAAAGATATGCCTCACCACAAATTCCCTTAATTTTTCCTTCTCTCTTCCTTCTTTAAAAGAATAAGCAGAAATTGTAAGGAAATTTTACTATTTGCATACTTTTGAGAAACAGTTTGTCCTGTAACTGGGTATCAATGCCGTGACTTGAACTTGGAGGACATTATGCTAAGTGAAATGAGCCAGACAGAGAAAGACAAATGCGGTGTGGTATATAGACGGAATCTCTCTATTTTTTAAAAACCTATTTCGTAGAAATGGAGAATAGAATGGTGGTTGCCAGGGGCTGGGGGAGGGGGAAATGGGAAGATGTAGGTCAAAGGGTACGCGCTTTCAGTTGCAAGCTGAGTAGATTCTGAGGATCTAACGGACAGCATGGTGACTATAGTTACCAGGGGTGAGCATTTTCTGCTTTGCTGTTTCTGGGCACTGGAGCCCAGTCCTGTGAATCCTGTATTAATAGCAAATCCCTGAGGTAAACCCTAGGGGAGAAGCTCTCCTCTCACTAAGGATCTCTGGACTCCTTCCATAACTCGCTCTTCAAGCTTAATATTTGCGTCTCTGCCCTTGAGAGCAGTGCGTTCCTCCCTCTTCCTAGTTGCCCTCCACCGCCTGCTATGTTGTTTTTGTCCGTCACGGTGACTCCATTGATCCCCTGCTTCAGAGACTCAGAACTTTTCTTGAAGGCTTCCCTGTTCTGTCTTCTGCCTTCCAGTTTCTTAGTCTCTGACATTGGCTGAGTCCCTTAGTCTAAATGTTGCTTACATCTCCCAGTGTACACTGACATATCAATATTCTTCCAGAACCTTAGTCATACTCTCCAAAGGAAGCATCTTCAATGATTTCTTGGGTATCCTTCCAGAATTTCCCCTGTGTATACATGCTTTCCACACACACCTTTGCAAAACATACTTCTGAACAGGCACATATTATTCATATTGGCCTGTGCTTTGCATTTTGCTTAATATGCTTACTGCTCTTTTTTTCTTTTTAAAGATTGGCACCTGAGCTACCTGTTGCCAATCTTCTTTCTTCTTCTTCTTCTTCTTCTTCTTCTTCTTCTTCTCCCAAAAGCCCCCCAGTACATAGTTGTGTATTCCAGATGTGAGTGCCTCTGGTTGTGCCATGTGGCACACAGCCTCAATGTGGCCTGATGAGCGGTGCCATGTCTGCACCCAGGATCTGAACCAGTGAAACCCTGGGCTGCCGAAGTGGAGCACGCATACTTAACCACTCAGCCACAGGGCCGGCCCCTACTTACTGCTCTTTATATTCCAAAATAACTGTATCCACTTGATAACTTTTAACAGTGGCATAATTGATATGGACGATAACTTATTAATCAGACCTTTATTGACGGAGCTTCAGTTGTTTTCTTTTGTTGTTATCGTTGCCATCATAAGCTATGGTGCAGTAAACATGCTTGTCCTTGCGTGTTTGCAAACACATGCGAATATAATTATAGAAAAATTCTTGAAGTGGAATTAATTGCTGGGTCAATACTTTCAGTTTATTTGTCTTCATAAATTTCACCAAATAGTCCCCCCAAAATGTTGTGTCAATTTATATTCCTACCGAAAGGATGCAAGAGTTCCTGGTTCGCACAACTTCACCAACCTCATATATTATCAAACTTTAAAATTTTTACTTAAATCTTTACTCTCTGATAGGGTAAGAAAAAAGATACCTCACTTTTGTTTTAATTTGTTTTATTTAATTATTAGTGAGGTCCATATCTTTGTGTATGATACATAATTTTGGCTAATTTATATCTTTTCCTGTGAGCTGTTTTTTGTCCATTCTGGGATTGGTCAAGACCTTCCCATGGCGCTCTGGGTCCTCAGGAAACTCAGCAGGCCGCGGGGCACAGGCTCTCTTATGCCTCCTCAAGCCCGAACGAGCCCCACCACCGTTTCTACTCTCACAGATGACCTTCAGGACAGCAGCCAAGGGTCACTTCTGTCCTAGGCTGGCCACCTCTCTGGCACTTCCACCAGAAATGGCACAAAGGATGGCTCTACTCTCAGATTCCCCAAACTTAAATAGAGGAGAGATCTGTGTCACCCCAACCAGAGACAGACAGGGGAGACATGGAGGACACGGCCCTGCCTACGCCCCTCCTCAGTATCCACTGTGTCCCCCGCTCCCCACCTCTACGTTTGCCACTCTGGGCACTTGCACTGGGCTGAGGGGAGGGGAGCCGGACTCAGTAAGTCATCTTGCTGTGATCAGTTTGTTGAACCAACAGGACTGGTGACATTATCCAAATACAGCTTTGTTTTTGTTTCCCATCCCTTTAAACTGTATTCAGCACGGGAAATCTTACCCTTCCCCAGATAAAATTCCCAGCAGTCCCTCGGATTTTTTTTTCCCTTTTGTATTGTATATATTCTCACAGTCACTTTAAGTAATACACACCATCTCTTTTCTGTCATCAGAATGTCCAGTCCTGGCAACAAACTCCACTGACCAGGCGGTGACTCTTCTCCTGGCCCCTGCTTGGGGCATGGGGGCTCAAGGCCTGGAGTGGGGAAGGAGGTGTGGTCCTCCCTCCTTGTCCTCCCACCTCACCTCCTCCTTGAAGCCCTCACTGCTCTTTCACTCCCTGTAACAGCAGAAGCTCCGGCAGGGAGGACCCAGAAGGGGAGAAAACACTGCTTCCTTGGCTGGGTGGCTTCACGCTCTCAGGACCCAACACTTGTTTCAAGCCAGCATTTCTGAGTGAGAAAACAGGTGATGGAAGTTTCCCCTTTCTTTGTGGGCTCCTCAGGGATTCCTGCTAAGTCCAGCCCTTGACCCCAGAGGATGCAGCTCTGCTCCCAGGGCCCCGTGCTCCTTGCCCACTCCTGGTGAGGCCTTCCCTCTGCTTTCCAGCCCCACAGCTAGCCCCCACAGGGAGCAGTCGGGCACCCTGAGCCTGCAGGCCGGTCCCCAGCAGCAGCACCCGCTGAGGAGCGAGTCCACACTCACTCTGGATTTATTTCCCAGGAGGGAGCCATAGCAGCCACAGCAGGTGTGGTGGTCTCAGATGCTGAGGCTTCATCCTCTGTGTCCCCAACCAAAGGTAGCCCAAGGTGAAGGGGCAGTGTCACAGAGAAACAAAGCTGGACAGAAAGCAGTAAGCAGAGGTCTTATGCAGTAGCTGCTGCCGCAGGGAGAGAGCTGAGCTCCAGCCAGATTTGCACGGAGGTAACTGGGTGTGTGAACCGGAGAATGAGGGAGTGGGAGGCGGAGCAAGCAGGGGCTTGAGCAGAGTCAGGGAGGTAAAAAATTGCAAAGAGCCACTAAGACAGTGGGTCAGTGTAAATTCTGTGTCTGCTAACTGGCCCCATGGAAGTTAGGTTCTACCCTCTCAAAGAGGGAAGGAGACAGAGGCCCTTTCCTCCCTGATGGTTACATTTCCAAGGAACGGCTTTCAGGTCCTTGAGAAAGACATTCCTGGGCTGTAGGTGATACATCTATTTCTCAAAGGGACGGAGGGAGGATTTACAGTTGTAAGCTTTTCTCCGTAAACGCTCTAAGAGAGGGAGGTCAGGGAGCTGTCATCAGGTGTTGGCTGGAACAAATAGTAAAATTCTTTTGGCAGCCTTGACCTTTTCCAGACAGGAACTCAAGGGCAGCTAGGTCATATCAGACAGAACCCTCGGCTGCTGGAAGCCATAGTGGAGTCTGGTCAAGCCCCTTAGTGCAGGTATTTTGGCTGGAGTCATTCCTGCTGGAAGTCCTTGCAGTTCTCAGCAGAAGGAAAGCACAAGATAGAAAGCACAGCTTGCTCCAAATATGTCCCCCTCACACAATTCTTTCTTATCTCTTCCTCGTGTTCACGACCTCACTGAGGGGTCTGGGCATCACTCCCATGATACATGTGACTATGGGAAAGGGTCTGTCCTACACACACATCGATTTTCTATATCTAGCTTCCTGGTGCCCCAGTGGAAACAACAGTAGACAGAACCCGGTTCCAATATCCTGGTACGTTGCCAGACCTATGGTTTATACCATGAATGGGACCATTGGGAGCTCAAAAGCCAAGAATTTGAGAATCAGCCTCCTCTGCTTCTCTTTCTATTTTGGTTGTGGCCTCCCACCAAAGACAAGGTCTTATTGAAATGAGGTGAGTGATGGGGAAAACAGAGATTATAGAGAAAGGAATGAATTCACCTATATCAATGTGCTGTGTATCATCCCATCAGATGGGTGTTTTACACACTGAGCACACAGCCCAGTATCTGGCTAATAGGAAATGTCAATAAATAAATGAATGAATGAATGGGCCCTAGAGTACTGCAATGTTTGTGCTATACTTCATTCTGGGTGCAACACAGTGAGTTGTCTGATATCTGAACAGTTTAGTTTTTTATTTTAAAGCATCATTTCAGATTTGATTTATAAGAATAAATGTTCATTATATGACATTTTGAAAATACTAAAATGCACAAATTAGCAAGTACACTCACTTGTAATCCCAATCTCAGAACTCATCACTGTTAACATTTTATATACATAGATAAACAAATATTGTGTATATTATTTAAAAACAAAAATACTAAACTGTGTAATACTAAACTAAATTATATGATGTGGATTCATATCGCCCAAAATGGTACATCCTCCTGGATACCACGGTGTTTCTTTTTTAAGTGCAAATTGGCTCAAGTTTGCTGCTGTGTTTCAGTTTGTTTTGTAGGTCCCACACTAGTCAGCTGTTGCCACATAATGCTGTATAACCAAAACCCAGGTGGCAGAGAACAATGAGCACTTATCTCTCACTTAAATGTCTGTAGGGGCAGGTCTGCCGGTCACAATTGCACGTGGCTAGGCTTGGCTCCGGGCTGCAGGTTTGGTTCAGCTCTGCTCCACGTCTCCAAACTTGAAGCATTTTCTTGCTTCACATCCACATGCATCCCACCGGCCAACACAAGTCACGTGGCCAGCACACCATCAATAGGACAGAGACATATACTCTGCCTTTGGTAGCATTAACATAAAGTCATACGGAAAAGGATACAGGAAGGGAATTGGAAACAATATTCCAATCTACCCCAAGCCTAAACATCCTCATTTACACCATTTCCTTCTAGTTAGGTCTAGGATATTTAATGATTTTTTTTTTTTAACACTTCATTATGGTAAGCAACAAACTGTAACATTCATTTAGCCTGAGCATGGAGGATAGACATTCTGGATGCATTAAGGACTGGTCATTTCTCTTAAAACATAAATTCCGAACCATCCACAATCTACAGTGAACGTGACATGCTCATTTTCTTCTATTTTTCAATTTTCTTTCATCTGAACACTCCATTGAACTTTTCTCTGTATTTCCATGTGTGTCACTGAACTCAGGAAGCCATCTTTCTCCAGGTGTCAGTAGAGCCCTACAGGAATAGGTCTTTCCTATTTCTCCAGCTGAAATCTTTCTACTATGCCTCTCAGGGAAAATGAATATTTTTCTTATATTAAAACACTTCTATATTTCTAACATATTGCTAATATTTCTTATATTAAAATATCTCTACATCTGTTTATCATAAGCTTTCTATCTTAAGCATATAATGTGAAATATTTAACTTATGTTTTAAAGAAATGACCAAGAAATAACCCTGTTATTATATTACCCAATAATAATGTTAATTATGTCATATTGTTTTAGAATTTGAAGGTCATCTGTTTTCAATCTCTAAGTCTGCCCAAAGAATCAATAAACCAAGAAAATTCACAACTACCATCGCGATTGGTCCATTCAGCCATTTTCCACGTGTTGTAACTAAGTGTTTGGATCCATGTCACATAAAATACACAGGTGGTTTCATCTTCCTATTTCTATCTGATAATGTGTGCGACAAGCCCCAGGGGGGCTGGCCCCGTGGCCGAGTGGTTAAGTTCGCGCGCTCCGCTGCAGGCGGCCCAGTGTTTTGATGGTTCGAATCCTGGGTGCAGACATGGCACTGCTCATCAAACCATGCTGAGGCAGCGTCCCACATGCCACAACTAGAAGGACCTACAACGAAGAATATACAACTATGTACTGGGGGCCTTTGGGGAGAAAAAGGAAAAAAAATAAAATCTTTAAAAAATAAAGAGCCCCAGGGAGCACGTCCTCTTTAAGACCTAAATTACCTCTTGATAGAATGGAGATAAGAAAGAGCATTAACTCTGTTATGTGCTAAGAGAGCACTATTTAAGAATGTGCCCCCCAACTGGGGGTTATGTTGCCCCCATCTGGTGGGGGTTTGGGAAATGTGTGGGGCATATTTAGTTGTCACAATAACTGGAGTCTGCTACTGGCATTTAGTGCCTGGAGGCCAGGAATGGTAACTTCCTACAATGCCCAGGACCGTCCCACACTACAGAGAAGTGTCCAGTTCAAAATGCCAATTATGCCTTGTGTTGAAACACTGATTTAGTGGAGTGTAGCCCATATTCATCAGGATTTTTAGTTGCAAACAACAGAATCAACTTTAGCTAGTTTAAGTGGAAAAGGAACTTTACAGTAAAGGATATTCAGTAGCTCACAGAATCTCCAGAAGATCCAGAGAATCAGGCTGGATTGCCAAGTAGCAGGAAAAATGCCCCCTTACATGGCCAGCTGCTCCAGGGGAACCCTGTGGCCACTCCCTATGCTCTGCAGCGTGTACTAAGTACACAGCCTACGGGATCCCCAGAGAGCACCTTTGCCACAACTGTCTCTGAGAGCTATCTCTCCACCATCCCTGAAGAATGGACTGATTCCATGTAAGGTCTCCCTTTTGCTTGGTGGAACCCAGGCCACATGTCTGAACCCCAGTGACAAAGATGCTGAGGACGTGGGTTCTCAGCCTCCACCTCAGGGCCTCTACTCTGGGGAAGCAGGGCTCACAAGGTAGGAAGCTCCCCAAACGTAGGGACGGTGTTCAAAAGGTGCTGGGCAGTCACTAAGTGTGACAGATGTCCACAAAATCATCCAAAGCCCTCATCACACTCCCCTCCATCAGACATTACCGAAGCCTGGACCTGCTAAAAATAGCTTCCCAATTTGCCTTCCAGGATCTTAAGAAGATATACTTAGTCTCTCCCCACTGTTGCACATTCATTCTATTTTCTCTACCTAAATTACCATATCAGATATTTTTTGGATTGGTACATACACATCGCTTCTATTTCTTTTTTCAGCCCTGTAATTCCCGTCCCGCTATAAGACTCTTATTTCTCTGTCCTCTCACCTCCTATAACTTTACGTATCCCACAGGAGCATTTGCAAAAAAAAATTTTTTTGCTATGGGTAAGATAACATATATGTGGTTAAAAAAAAATTAGAAAGTACAGCGCACTTTGATTAAAAGACAAAATGGTGGCAACATTGTACCCAAGCGGTTTTGGGCAGGAAGTGTGGGGAGTAATCTGAAGAGTAGTACCAATCTGCTATCCGGTTCTTTAAGAAGAAGCACTCCATATACCATAGAGCTGCTTGAGTTGAAAGACTGAAAGGAGATGCCCCAGAATATAACACATAAATACAGGGCAGTGTCATTAGATAGTGGCTTTTCAGAAACAATGTGAACCACTATGGGGAAAGCAACTTTACTGGACACGATGAATTGATATCTCAGTTTTGTTGTTCCTGTCTTTGATGCTATAACAGAACTTCACAGCCTTCCAATAAGAGATTAACGACAGAATACAAAGAGGAATAAATCTGCAGTTTGAATTTTAAAATCATCCCAAATTGCCTGAATTTATCAGTTATGGATGCAAATAAGAGGTTTTGAGGATATTAAACTAGAGATGATAACAGCACCTTCCTCCAGCTCTCAAATTACCTTAAGATAAACAAGACTATTATCCCCAAAACAGTGATCCAGGAAAGAAGTGCAGTAGCTAGTATCAGAAGTTTAAATTCACTGACTCAGAGTGAATTGCTCTAATCTTCATTTTTCCCATGAATGAAATAATCCAGGGGTTTGTCTTGTTAGCATGAGTGCTGCTACCAAATTCATGCAGGGAGTAGGAAACATTTGTTTTTAAGTACACTGGGTTTATTTATTTTTTTATATGAATTCTTTCCACCTGGAAAAATTGGAGTTCAGGAATGCACCTACAATTTGTTCAAAGATAAAATGATTTTAGATGAGATTTGAAAGTAATGAAAATAACGGATGATGACAGATTATCCATTCATCAATTTATGTTTGGAAATACTATAGGTTTGTTGACTTTGATTCTATGATGAAATAAATTCTTACTTTGTTCCATATACGGTAGCTGGTTTATGCATCGGAGACCCACTGCAAAGGTGCAAACACGTCCTATTGGTCATGTCTGAAATGACGTCTAGAATATGAAGTCAAAACTGCATTAATTACCTTCTCATTGGAATATATGGCTGCTAGAATGACTGAGCGGAGGCACATTTGGGATTTTAGAGTGAACAGTTTGAATCTTAAGTATGCTCCAGATACAAATCTAGATTATCTCAAAGGTCTGTAGTTAGTCTAGATGGAGAAGTAGATTAATGCAATAGTAATCTGATTCTACAAATGAGACCAAGTTCGAAGCTGACAGAATCTTGTCCTGCTCTTGAAAATATTACCTTTTTGACATCCCTTAAAATATTTATATAGGATCTACTATTTTTCCAGTCACTGGAAATGTTGGAATGAGGCTATAAATGTGAATACGTGCCACTGGGGTTTCCCTCCTAAAGTTGACAGCCAACACAAGTGAAACAGAATGCAAAGTCTTCTTGAATTCTAAGCCTCTTGCTGCCAACAGTTGCACCAGAGTGGCCCAATCAAGAAGGCCTCCCACATGGGTAGATAGCTGAGATGGTTGGATCAGTATGCATAGCATTGTCATATAGTCACAAAGAGTCTAGCATCCTAGGAAATTACCTGGCCAAATCAGCTGGCCAAACTATTTCAAATTACAGATTGGCACCTGAGGCCCAGAAAAGTGCATTGGTCTGCAAAAGATGACTTGTCAGTGGTGGATCCAGGTCTGGAAGCCACTCCACCTCCTGGACCAATGCTCTTTCACCAACCATGCAGAGCTTCCTGTCAAAAGACAAGGCTACATAACACACAGTACCAATTTAGGACAACATATTCTGGCCATGTGACCCAAGAAGCAATTGTTCTGTGACTCCCATTAATGAGGGAAAAGTCATTTTGAATATTTCAGATCCCAAACTTTGATTTTTGCAAATTAATGTCTTCTTAGATTTTTGAAATGGAACCATGAAGAAAATTTGTGTTATCATATAGTTCCCATAAATAAACCTGCTTAAATGAAGATTTCATTGATAAGGATTAGAATCTTTAATCCCTAAATTCACTATCTGGGTTTTTTTTCCCAGTCCCATCGCCTTAGCTGACCACTCTCATGTATGTTCACAGAACTCCAGGATTGCGAGGGAGCAGCTTGTTACACATCCTCAACTTGTGAAACGTATTGTCTTGTACTTGGTAGAGAGAGGAAGTGTTGCTTTGTGGAAAGGGTGCGGCTTTGAAGTAGAACAGACCCAAGTTTAAAATTACGCCTACCTTTTTTTTAGCTTTACAGTCATTTCGCTTTATAGCCATTTAGCCATGTAGAGCCCCAGTTTCCTATGTGTAGAAGAGTACTAGTAACTTCCTAACAGGGTCACTGAAAGGAAGAAATGCAACAATGAGCCCAAACATCTGGCAGACAGCCAGGTGTTTAACAAATGGAAGCTACGATGAACTAAAGTAACAGTAAGACATGTAACCCCAGACTGCAGAAAGGATACTGTCTTAGCCTTTCAAAGAGCATCCTCCAGGAAGAGCTCCTTAAGGATAAAGATATTTATAGCCATATGCTGAGAAGTGCTATTCTCCTGAAAAACGGTTAGCTTCAATTTTAGGAGAGTGAAAACAGCCCTGGAACTTTGAGACGGAGCCTGGGGCGTAGTTCAGGTCCAGTTCCCCAACAGCACTGTGGATAAGGCTCTCAAACTCCGTGAGTCTGTGTCCTCATTTGAAAAACAAGGCAAGCCCCCAAATATCCTTGCCTCCTCCCTTAGGGTTTCCATAAGGAAGGTGTCTGCAGACAGTGGAGCCCTCCACCCCTGAAAGGGGCTCCATCTGAGCAGCGCCAGGGTCTGTGCATCTGGATGGACCTGCTCCTTTCATCTCTGCCACGTCGCCACTTCAGCGACACAAGACTAGCAGTTCATGAGATGCTCTCTAGATCTTCTTTGCATTTAATGTTCTATTGTTAATTCTCTGTGAAGCTGACTGATGTGAAGTGATTTAAAAATCTAAAGTTGAAGGTGCTCTGACAACTGTGCTAAGTTAGCTTGAAGGATGAGAACAGAAAGGTGAAGAAACACTGACACTCCCAGAGCTCTTGTTCATGACGTCATTACACCAACACAGAACCAACAACTTCGAAGAGCCAGGAAGAAAATGAGCAAAGGCAACAAGGGAAAACAATACGTTTATTAAGAGGCATGAAAATGCATAAACTCACTTATAAATAAATGTAGTATAATTTACCCAGTGAAAAAATAGTTAAAATCCATGAATAAACTGGATTTTATATTTGAAATGACTACATATTTGATTTCCAATAATTTCCCCTCCATCATGATCTCTTGGTAGCAGCAATTTTACAAATGACTATAGAGAAAGCTGTTACCAATGATTATTATGTGGGGGGAAATTTTTCAAGAATTTTATTTAAAAATGAACCAGTGCAAACAAATTCAGATTATAAGGAACATGGTAAGACCTGGGGCTTATCTTCAGAAAAGTAGAAAGTAAAAATCCTAAACATTTATTCATTAAGAAATGAAAAAGCAAACTACATTTTGATCATTAAAAAATAATACATACGGATATTATAAAACATTCTTAACCAGTGATTGCAATAATTACATTTATAAATTTTCATTCAAGTACTAGATTCAAGAAACATTCAAATTCCCATTAAAAGTAACTCAAGATATAGACACATGTGGACAATGCTTCTTTTGATTTAATAACAAAAAAAATCATGTCAACAAGAGGCAAGTGATCTTTAAAATACTGTATCTTTTTATCTGTAAATTATTTTTCACAGTCTGTATATTTTATATGCAGGACCCAAAGAACATCTCACAACAGCTAATTAAGAAGTCCTTTCTATAAATCAACTCTTGATATTACAGAAACAAACATTCCAAAACACAAATTTAGCTTAAAAAATAACAGGGCAGAATCAGTCTTCTTTGTCAAGAAATTGTTAATTCCTTACCAGATGTTGGTTTGCTGCTCTGCAGACACTATCAGAAAACTCCTTTGGTATTTACCAAAGAGCTATTTAATAAACTGAAAAGATTTCATAAACTATGGAACCATGATAGCAATGCAGAGCTCATGCCAAAGCTGTACTGAAATCAACGTCACTTCCTTGATCACTGCTGTTAAGGGATCTTCCTTCCAAAAGCTCCCTCCTAATTTTGGCCTGAGTCTCAGGCTTCAGTAAAAGTTCCTTTATCTGTTTCACTTTGGACTTCAATCTCATCCTTTCTCGACGCAAAGCTTCATTAAGTAAGTCCAGGATTCCAATAGGTTTCTTGCCTATGGGGAAAAAAATTATATAATACATTTTACATAGAAATGCCAATGAAGAACATTAAATATGACACATTGACGTATCAAAAGAGGGTCAAAAGAGAGTTAAAAAGAAACCTTGAAAATGTTGCCCACATTTTATAGAAAAGGTTGCGTTTCACCAAAAATATATCATTTACATGAAACAAATTTACTGTAAAGAAAGGTCACTGCATAGCAACAGCAAACATAGGGCAAACATGAGACACTATGGACAATAATTTCAACAGTGATTATTTTAAATTTAGCACTTGTTAGCTGTGTGTTTTGGCCTCAGATATAGTAGTCAAATGCCCTGCTGAGTAATATAAATGGCAGTATTCCATTTACGGCAAGGCCCCTTCCACGGCCTTTAATTTGAGTCCACGAGGCAACCCAAAGTCCCCTCTCCCTTGGCCATGGCTGAGGGCCAGTGAAACTTGGGCTGTTCTTTCACAAATAATTTCCTCTGCTAGTCTCGGCTCTCCATTTCTCTTCTGTTGTTTCAGAAATGCACACACATCGATCATGAAAGTAGCAGGCAATCTCCACACACTGGACAAGAGACACTTAAACAGCACAATGCAAATTAGTCCATTGACTCAGCAGAGGCGGGCAGGGACGCTTCTCCTGGAGCAGTGGGGGCCTGCCTGCATTCGGGTCTCATTTCTTGTTGTTGTCACTGTCAGTGCCATTCCTATCAGCCTCTTCCGTTTTCACAGAGCTCCCATCCCCTGGCTTGTTTTTGTTCTGTGTTTCTTCCAGATACTGCTGGACAGCCTTGAGTACCGCGTTCTCCACCAGCCTCTTACTGAGTCTTACCAGTTCAGCATCATCAGGCTCCCCTCCATTCTTATCACCTACATTCCACAATAGAGAAGAGAGGTCACTGAGATCATATTGCCATGGAAACCCAGCATGCAAAGGCCGGCTAGTTTAGTTAGTTAAAATGAGCAAGTGTCCTTCAGTCTGGTAAATTGGGTCTATAAATCCAAGGATACTGGCTTGGCATTTCATTTGGTATTTGCAGAAGCAGGAGACTGCCTATTCCTGAAGACGTCAGGGTGAAAAGTAGTTCATTAGCCCCGGTCTAGAAATACTTTACCTAGCAATGCTGGAAGTTCCCCAGTTCTACATGGAATTTTTGTTTGTCTCGTCCAAGGCTAACTCCTACTATTAAAGTCCATGTGCCCAGCACCTGGAGCCTCAGACACGTGAATTCACCAACCAGATCTGTGTCTGCTTCTCCTTCTCCACCACCAAAAGTCAGGTAATCAAAATTTCCCTATCAGCTAACCTCTTAGGATCACTAAATTTAAAATGTTTAGCCCACAGGTTGGTTGTTAATAAACTTTCAGCATTCCCATGAAGACAAAGGTTGTTACTACTGCTAGGAACTGGTTTAAAATAAGTTTGTAAAACTAATCACAGGCTATCACTGCAATTTAACAAGCAGGAAATTCTTCAAGGAAGAGTTAGGATTACGAGAGTAAGTTACTAGATATTGATATTTTACAGCCATTTTGCTTCCCTGCTCGTGATGATCAAGGTTCAATTATTCCATTTTTCACTTTACTGTAAAAGGGCTGGGTCTCATCTATTCTCATGCTACACATTTCCCTCATTCTCTTCCCTGTCTTCCTTAACTGAGGAATAGAACAAGAGGGCTCATCTCTCATGTCCATTCAGCCCCTCAACTATTTCCACCAAGCTATGGCCCCAGAAAGGCAGATGATTAAAGGCAGAGATATCTGAGCACTTAAATATTAAGCAAATACTAACAAATCTCAAGGGAGTGACAGACAGCAATACAGTAATAACAGGGGACTTTAATACTCCACTTTCAACAATGAATACAGGATCCAAACAGAAAATCACTAAGGAAACATTGGACTTGAACTATACTTTAGACCAAATGGACCCAACAGACATAAACAGAGCATTCCATCTAACACACCAGCATACACATTCTTCTCAAGTGCACATGCAACATTCTCCAGGACAGATCATATGTTAGGTCACAAAATAAGTCTCAGCAAATTTTGAAAGACTGAAATCATACCAAGCATCTTTTCTGACCACAATGGTATAAAACTAGATATCAATAACAAGAGGAAAACTGGAAATTCACAAATATGCAGAAATTAAACAACATGTTCCTGAACAACCAATGAGTCAAAGATTAAATCAAAAGGGAAATCAAAAAATATCTTGAAACAAATGAAAATGAAAACACAACATACCAAAACTTATGGGACACAGCAAAAGTAGTGCTAAGAGGGAAGTTTACAGCAACACATGCCTAGATCAACAACAAAAAAAATCTGAAGTCAACAACCCAACTTTATATTCCAAGGAACCAGAAAAACAAGGACAAACTAAGCCCAAATAGCAGAAGGAAGGAGAGAACAAAGATCAAAGCAGAAATAAATGAAATAGAGAATAGAAGTATAATAGAAAAGATCAACAAAACTAAGAGTTGGTTTTTTGAAAAGATAAACAAAATTGACAAACTTTTAGCCAGACTGACCAGGAAAAAAAGAGAAGACTCAAATAAAATTATAAATGAAAGAAGAGACATTACAACTGATACCACAAAAATACAAAAAAATCATAAAAGACTGCTATAAACAATTATATGCCAAGAAATTAGAGAACCTGGAAGAAATGGATAAATTCCTAGAAATACTTAACCTTGCAAGTCTGAATTATGAAGAAATAGAAAATCTGAACAAGACCAATAACAAGTAAGATTAAATCAATAATCAAAAACTTCTCAACAAAGAGAAGCCCAGGATAAGATGGCTTCACAGGTGAATTTTACCAAACATTTAAAGAATTAATGCCAGTTCTTCTCAAATTCTACCAAAAAACTGTACAGGAGAGAACGCTCCCAAACTCATTTTATGAAGTCAGCATTGCTCTGATAGCAAAGCCAGATAAGGATACTACGAGAAAAGAAAGCTCCAGGCCAATATCCTCATGAATTTAGATGCAAAAATTCTCAGCAAAATACTAGCAAAACAAATTCAACAGCACATTAAAAGGATCACACAGCACAATCCAGTGAGACTTAATCTCTGGGATGCAAGGATGGCTCAACATATACAAATCAATCAATGTGATACATCACATTAACAAAGTCAAGGATAAAAATTGTGATCATCTCAATAGATGCAGAGAAAGCATTTGACAAAATTCAACATCCTTTCATGATAAAAACCTCAACAAATTGGGTATAGAAGGAACAAAATTAAGGAACATAATTAAGGCCACATATGACAAACCCACAGCTAACATACTCAACAGTGAAAGATTGAAAGCTTTCCCTCTAATATCAGGAACAAGACAAGGGTGCCCACTCTCACCACTCCTATTCCACATAGTAATGGAAGTACTAGCAAAAGCAATTAGGAAAGAAAAAGAAACAAAAGGCATCCAAATCAGAAAGGAAGAAGTAAAATTGTCTCTGTTTGCTGATGACATGATCTTGTGTGTAGGAAATCCTAAAGATTCTACCAAAAAACCGTTAGACCTAATAAATGTAATTCAGTAAAGTTTCAAGATACAAAATCAACATGTAAAAATCAGTTGCATTTCTATAACAATGAACTATCAGAAAAAGAAATAAAGATCATTCCATTTACAATAGCTTCAAAAACAATAAAATACTTACGAATAAATTTAACAAAGAAAGTGAAAGATCTACACACTGAAAACAGTAAGACACTGATGAAAGAAATCAAAGGAGACACAAATAAATGGAAAGATATCCCATGTTCATGGATCAGAACGGTTAATATTATCAAAACGTCCAAACTACCCAAAGTCATCTACAGACTTAATGTAATCCCTATCAAAATTCCAACGGCATTTTTCACAGAAATAAAAAAAATCCTAAAATTCACATGAAGCAACAAAAGACCCCAAATAGCCAAAGCAATCTTGAGAAAGAACAAAGCTGGAAACATCACACTTCTTGATTTCAAACAATATTAAAAAGCTATAGCAATCAAAACAGTACAGTTTTGGCATAAAAACAGACACAGACCAATAGAAAAGAATCAAGAGCCCACAGGGCCAGCCCTGTAGCCTAGTGGTTAAGTTGACGCACTCTGCTTTGGTGGCCTGGAGTTTGCCGGTTCAGATCCTGGGCATGGACCCAGCATCACTCATGCAGCCATGCTGTGACAGCATCCCATATAAAGTAGAGGAAGACTGGTACAGATGTTAGCTCAGTGACAATCTTCCTCAAGCAAAAAGAGGAAGATGGGTAACAGATGGTAGCTGAGGACGAATCTTCCTCACACACACAAAAAAAGAGCCCAGAAATAAACTCATGCATATATGGTCAACTAATATTTGACAATGAAGCCAAGAATACACAATGTGTAAAGGATAGTTTCTTCAATAAACGGTGCTGGGGAAACTGGATATCCACATGCAAAAGAATGAAATTCAACCACTATCTTACACCAATCACAAAAATTAATTCAAAGTGGATTAAGGACTTAAACATAAGACCTGAAGTCATAAAACTTCTAGAAGAAAAACATAGGCAAAAAACTCCTTGGCATCGGTCTTTGCAATGATTTCTTTGGATATGACACCAAAAGAACAAGCAACACAAGCAAAAATCAACAGGTGGGACTATATCAACCAAAAAAGTTTCTGCACAGCAAAAGAAACAATCAACAAAACGAAAAGGCAATCTACAGAATGGGAGAAAATATTTGCAAACAATATATCTGATGAGGAGTTAACATTCAAAATATATAAGGAACTCACACAACTCAATAGCAAAAACACAAACAATCCAATTAAAATGGGCAGAGGACTTGAAGAGACATTTTTCCAAAGACATACAAATGGCCAACAAGTACATGAAAAGGTGCTCAATATTACTAATCATCAGGGAAACACAAATCAACACCACAACGACATATAACCTCCCACCTGTTAGAATGGCTATTATCAAAAAAACAAGAGATAACAAATGCTAATGAAGATGTGAAAAAAAGTGAACCCTTGTGCACTGTTGGTGAAAATGTAAACTGTTGCAGCTACTATGGAAAACAGTATGGAGGTTGCTTAAAAAATTAAAAATAGAATTACCATATGACCCAGCAATCCCACTTCTGGGTATCTATCTGAAGAAGATGAAATCATTATCTGAAGGAGATATCTCCCATGTTCACTGCAACATATTTCACAATAGCCAAGACATGGAAACAACCTAAGTGCCCATTGATGGTTGAATAGATAATGAAAATGTGATATATATATATATGTGTGTGTGTATATATATATATCTCCCCACAATGGAATATTATACAGCCATAAAAAAGAAGGAAATTTTGCCATTTGGAACATGGATGGACCTTGAGGGCATTACGCTAAGTGAAGTAAGTCAGACAGAGAAAGACAAATACTGTAAGATACCACTTATACGTGGAATCTAAAAACACCAAACTCATAGAAAGAGAGTAGAATAGTGGTTGCCAGGCATTGAGAAGGGGTCAGGAAATGAGGAGATGTTGGTCTAAGGGTACAAAGTTTCAGTTTTAAGATGACTAAGTTCTGGGGATCCAATGTACAGCATGGTGACTATAGTTAACAATCTGTACTGCACTTAAAAGTTGTTATTAGAGCAGAGCTTTAATGTTCTCAGCATAACAACAACAACAAAATTATAATTTTGTGAGTTGAAGGATGTGTTAACTAACCTTATTGTGGCAAACATTTCACAATATGTACTATGTGTATCAAATCATCACATTGTACGCCTTAAACTTACACAACGTTACATGTCAATTATATCTCAATAAAGCTGAAAAAAAAAAGAGAAAGAATTAGAAAGCTCAGACATTAAGGTCAGCTCAGTTTTGGAACATGACTCATGCCCTGAAGAAGGCAAAAGCCCAAGGTTGCACTTGCACCCCTGGGTCTGGGACGGGAGGATACAGAGGCTGTGAGCTGAAACATGGACATTATTGTCTATCCTCAAGGATTGAAATACAAATGCACATATGCCAAGGGTGAAAAATGACTCACAACCCTCCTTCCGAGCCCCACCACTTCTATTTAACATATCTGGGACCAATGCTGCTTATAAGCATCATTTTTAGCAACATCCAAGCAGAAGAGCGATGGGCTAAAGACCCACCTAGACACACTACCAGTGGGAGGCCTTAGCAACTGACTTCCCCTCAAAGACGGCAATATGACACCCCAGACCTATGATCAAAAGTCCTAGATCAAACACTTGCAGTGTAAAATATGCTTAGAACTGAGTAAAATTTAACTCTGTGATATCTATATAGAAGTCACTAAACATAAAAATGTCAGGATGTTATTGAAAGATAAAGAAATTCATTACTAACACCACATTTTGGGGCAAGTTAAGACTATTTTTATTAGTTAGAATGAATGAGTATATTGCCTAATATTTGAAGGATTTTATCTTACTCTTACAACACAGTGTTTATACTATATAGATGACACCTCCAAAGGTGTCACCTGGAATGATTTGTATAAAGGCTCTTCAAATTTAAAAGGGAAAATCAAACTTCAAATGAAGGAATACTTGTTAAGTACCCTTCAAAGACACTGTACATGATTCTGGACATCTGCCTCTACTTGTGCCCTGTGTCTAGGCCAGAGGTTGCCCTCCTGGGGGCTGGTTCTGACCCTAGTCAGCTTTAAGATAACATCAGTCATCACATTACTGATACATCATGAATGAGATAACAGGGCTGTATCTGAGTCTGATCATAACTCAGTCTCCAAGCTGCCTCTCAGGTTGAAGAAGCTGAGCTTCTGTGATTTCTCTCAGTCCACAATGAAGGGTCCCTGTTCCTTCAAACATGAAGAGATTTAAAACACAAAAGTCTTCCCACAAAAAATTAATTTTCTCTTCTGACTTTCCTATTTCTGTTCATGCTTTTACTATTATCCAAGTCAACCAAGCTCAAAACAAGACTGTCGCCATCTTTGACGCCTTCCTTTCCCTTGTCAACCCACTTAACCACCAAGCCTTACCAATGTGCCCTTCACATTTCCTCCCTTATTCAATGCATCTGGTAGGACACCTCTAGATTAAATGTCCAAATATGCATGTGAAAAATCTCCAACCACTTTGATTGATGAACCTGCTTGGTATGCCAAAATATCCAGTTTATGGGGTAAATACTGACTACCCACAATAACAAACTGATTAAACAATCAACAAAAAAAAATAAATAAACTTATAAATGAATCTTCCAGATCAGTTCAGGAGTCTTGCCTTGCCTTAGGATTTCCACAAAGCTTCCTCAGACCATCACCATTCGCCTAGGGAAGAGCCTATCAGAAGGCTTGTCACAGAGCCCTGAAAGAGCACAGCCATTCAAGAAACGTGTATTTTCACCCAGTGAGACCTTACTTGTGTTCCCACTTTTAGCAGACTTACTCAACTTACTTAAAAAGAGGCGTCTGAAGGTTAAAGTTATACAGTATTTTCCTTCTGCCCACTACTTGAATAAAGCTATCTGTCGCCCACAGTGACCTCTATGACAAACCACCACCTTCATTTTCCCTGCAGCCTAGTTAACAATGGCAGTTCAACACGCTGCTGCAATTTTTTTTAACAACAAAAAATTATTTATTTGCAACACAGCCCAGTGCCCATCGCTTCAAATCAGCACAGGGGTAGAAAAGAGTCAAACTGCAAACAAGCTAGCTTCGCTATTCCAACAAAAGAGCACACAAAAAATGCATGCAGCAAACTCTTCAAAAACTATTCTTTCTTGGTCTACCTAGGTTACTTAATATCATACCTACTTAAAATGACAGATTAAACTTTGTCTTTGACATAGTATTTTTAGAAATCTCCCCAGAATATCTTCAATCAATTTCTTAGGAGAATACTGAAAATATAAAAGAAAGGTAATGAAAAATTCTGTTAAGTCCACCAAATATAGGACTATCTTTAAAAGAAAAAATTTAAGAAACTTTTCATCAAACTTCAGGTAAGCAATTCCACTCTCTGTAAGAGTTGTAACATTGTTAATCCCTGGTATGTACCCATGATTCTGTTTTTTGCTTCTATTACCTGGGATCTCCGAAACCAAGCTAGCGCAGAGAGAAAATTTATTTTTGTGGTCATAAAAAATAAAATAAGTGGCCTCCTTTGTGGTATTAAGAATATTTTCTACCTACTAGGATAATTTAAGGTCAACATTAATGTGGTTCAGCTGACCCAATGTGCACGCTGACCCAATAATTACTTAATTGATGTCACGTAAAGGGCTCCAGAAACCATCACCACCCCCACCCACTGCCAATATCTAGGTGCCTATTTGTCCTAATAAGAATAAATCATGCTAGTAGTTTGTAAAAGAAACCAAAAAAATCTTCATTACAATGCCACTGAAGACCAAGGGAGAGAGTACAACCACATTAAAACCACTCACCCAAATCAAAAGCCCAACAAGTTATTTTGTGGGTATCAACAAACTGATTCTAGGTTTATATGGTGAGGCAAAAAAAACCCAATAGCCAACCCAATACTGCAGGAGAAGAACAAAGTCAGAGGACAGGCACCACCTGACTTCAAGACTTACTGTAAAGCTACAGAAATCAAGACAGTGTGGTATTGGCAAAAGACTAGACACATACACCGATAGGACAGAATAGAGAGCACAGAAATAGATGGACATCAATATAGGCAATTGATCTTCGAAAAAGGAGCAAAAGCTACACAATGGAGCAAAGACAGTCTCTTCAACAAATGGTGCTGTAACAACTGGAAATCCACATGCCAAAAAATGGATCTACACACAGACCTTACTCTTCTCACAAAAATTAACTCAAAATGGATCACAGACCTGAATGTAAAATGCAAAACTATCAAACTCCTAGAAGATAATGCAAGAGAAAACCCGTATGACCTTGAGTACGGCAGTGACTTCTTAGGTACAACACCAAAGGCACAATCTGTGAGAGAAATAATTGATAAGCTGGACTTCACTAAAATTAAGAACTTCTGCTCTGTTAAAGACAATGTCAAAGGAATAAGAAGATAAGCCACAGACTGGGAGAAAGTATTTGCAAAGTACACATCTGATAAAGAACTGTTATCCAAAACATACAAAGAACTCTCAAAACTCAACAGCAAGAAAACAAAAAACCTGATTTAAAAATGGGCCAAAGAGGTACATAAAAAGATGCTCGACATCACTAATCATCAGGGAAATGAAAATGAAAACCACAGGGATATATCATCCTATACCTGTCAGAATGACTATCATCAAAGACAAGAAATAACCAGTGTTGGCAAGGATGTGGAAAAAAGGGAAGACTTGTGCACTGTTGGTGGGAATGTAAATCGGGGCAGCCACTGTGGAAAACAGTATGGAGGTTCCTCAAAAAATTAAAAATAGAACTATCATATGAATCAGCAATTCCACTTCTGCATATTTATCTGAAGAAAATGAAAACACTAACTTGAAAAGATATATGCACCCTCATGTTCATTGCAGCATTATTTACAATAGCCAAGAAAGACATGGAAGCAACCTAAGTGTCCATCGATGGATGATGGATATAGAAAATGTATACACACACACACAGGAATATTATTCAGCCATAAAAAAGAATGAAGTCTTGCCATTTGTGATAACATGGATGGATCTTGAGGGCACTATGTAAGTGAAATAAGTCAGACAGAGAAAAACAAATACCATATGATCTCAATGTACAATCTAAAAAAACCCACCAGGTTCATAGATACAGAGAACAGATGGGTGGTTGCCAGAAGTGGGGGGTGGTGGTTGGTGAAATGGATAAAGGGAGTCAAAAGGTTCAAACTGCCCATAAGTGATGGGGCTATAACGTACAGCATGGCAACTATAGTTAATAATACTGTATTGCATATTCAAAAGTTGCTAAGAGAGTAGATCTTAAAAGTTCTCATCACAAGAAAAATTCTGTAACTATGTATGGTGACAAATGTTAACTAGACTTATTGTAGTGATTACTTTATAACATACACAAACATCGAATCATTATGTCATACAACTGAAACTAATATAATGGTATATGTCAATTATACCTCAGTAAAAAAAATGGGCCAAAGACCTTAATAGACACCTCACCAAAGAAGATATACAGATGGCAAATAAGCATACGAAAAGATGCTCCACATCATGTGTCATAGGGAAAATGCAAACTGAAACAAAAGTAAGATACCAGTACACACATATTAGAATGCCCAAAATCTGGAGTACTGACAACACCAAATGCTGGCAAGGATGTGGAGCAACAGGAACTCCCAATCATTGCTGGCAGAAATGCAAAATGGTACAGCCACTTTGGAAGATAGTCTGGCAGTTTTTTACAAAACTAAACATTTTCTTAGCATACAATCCTTCAATCATGCTCCTTGGTATTTATCCAAAGAGTTGAAAACTTATGTCCATTCACAAATCTGCACACAGATGTTACAGCAGCTTTATTCATAATTGCCAAAATCTGGAAACAACCAAGATGTCCTTCAGCAGGTGAATGGATAAATAAACTGTGGCAAATCCAGATAATGGAATATTATTCAGCACTAAAAAGAAATGAGTTACAAGCCATTAAAAGACATGAAAAAACCTTAAATGCATATTACTAAGTGAAAGAAGACAATCTGAAAAGGCTACATACTGTGTGATGCCAATTATATAACATTCTGGAAAATGCACAACTATGGAGACAGTAAAACGATCAGAGTTTGCCAGGGGTTGCGGAGGGGAAAGACAGGGATGAATAAGCAGAGCACAGGGAACTTTCAGGGCAGTGAAAATACTCTGTGGGATACCATAACGATGGAGACATGTCATTTATACATTTGTCCAAACCAATAGAATGTACAACCCCAAGAGTGAACTGTAATGTAAACTACAGACTTCGGGTGATGATGCCGTGTCAGTGCATCATCATCAATTCTAACAAATGTGCCACTCTGATGGGGAATGTTGACAAAGGGGGAAGTTATGCATGTGTAGGGGCAGAGGGTATATGAGAAATCTCTGTACTTTCTTCTCAATTTTGCTGTGAACCTAAAACTGCTCTAAAAAAAAACAAAGTCTTAATTTTAAAAAAAAGTTCTCACTTGCTTACATCCCAACTATCAAAACCTTCATTTGGTATCTGAACTCAGGCTTCCTAAACATCTTCCCATCACTTGCTCAATTGGCCCTTCTTATTCCTGCAGTGTAATCGTTCCTCCTTAGAAGCAGAATTTTTTTTAACTGAGCTTACCTTTTCTTTCATCTACCTGGATAAAAGGAGACACCAAATATAGATCATAGGCTATTCCAAAAGTTGGGGTGGCACACTCAGCTTCCTTGCGCACCACCTACAACTCATCTGTGATGAGAGACAGATCAAGAATTGTCCCCAAATGCACATTTAAACTGACACTGTCCTTGGACCCTTGTCTGCCAAAAGCATTAGCTGCAACCCCCCAGGAGTGCCTGTGAGTGCCTGTAAATAAAGCTCTCCTCCTCTTGCCAAATACCAACCTCCCTACCTCTGACACACACACCAGAAAATTTTAGAATTAAAACATCAAAATCAAATTTTAAATATTTTCTAGAATATAAATTTCAAAAAGGAAAGAACCATGCCTTTGTAAGTTTTATTCTGGATTCAGTATCACAGAACAAATAGAAAAAGGATGATGCTTCATATATAAAGGATGACCCCCAGGGGTTCTGGAGACCACTACACTGTGTGGCCCTCCATCTGCCCCGCGACACTGTTTTCTAAATTGGGGTGGGGATGGGGGATGGAATGCAGTTAAAACGAATATCAATAGTAGCCTTCAGGGGAAATGAAGGGAAGATACAGTCCCCAACAGGCGGTCCCCCTGCAGCCTGAATGGGCGAGATAGGATCCAGGCAGCCCCAGGCAAAGCTGTCATGATCACAAAGAGTTATAAGCCCTCTGGCCTTTTGTTTACACAGCTGGACCAGCACCTCCAGTCTTCACTTCCCTCCACTGTGCCCGCCCCTGATCCACACATCCTGGCAGGAACCCCAAACCACATGGCTTAGGACGATTCCTATGACTTGTCCCCTTAAGACTGTTCTTCACATAGTCACATCAGAGATGGGACAAGACATCTTCGCTGGATGTTTGTAGGCCAACCAGCCTACCAGAGAACTCTCTCCAGACATCACCTAATAGCCTGCTCGGGAGTCTCTTCAGTCTGTCACGTCAGTTCCCTGAGTCCACGTTATGATCCACGCTGTTCCCTGTATGATGTCGGCTGTGATGCTGTCATTTGTTACTGGAAACCTTGGTGATGTGATGGAACTACCAGTGGTGACGTGACAGAGCTCCTGATGTGAGTAAGCAGGGAAACATGACATACACACGAGTCTGAAATCTAGCTCTGCCGTTTCTGTCTGCACAGCCTCGTTCACAATCTCTGCAAACCGACACTTCCCTTCGACGGGCCACCGTGAGGTGGCGCACCTTGCAGTGCTGTTGTAAGCATTAGAGACAAGGTGCAGAGAGTGCCTGACACTGTGTCTGGAACACAGCAGGCTCCCAAAACATCGCCCTTGCTTTATTAGTACATTTTATACAGGTGTTACGATTAAATCTGAGTCCAATTTATTTTAAGAAGAATGTGCTCAATACCTATTAAATGCCAATCAGTAATATACTCAAACACTTTATTAAGTGCCTACTATGTGTCATTACTAAGTATTTAAAAATAAAAAAGATATAGTCTTGACGGACCACATAGAAGTCCGTCTGGGAGGATGACCAATAGACAATGATTGCAAACAACAGGCTAAGTGCTTTCACAGACATGTTCAAGGTCCAGTGGAGGAGACATTTCAGCTGCCAGTGAATAGGAGTTTCCAGGCATGGGGGTGAGGGGGGCGGGAAGGCTTTCTGACATAACAAAGGCATGAGTGTGTACACAGAACAGAAATGCTCCACGCATTTGGGGAACTGGAGGTACCTCCATGGGACTGAAATAAGGAATTCAGAGCATCAGGGGCAGGGTGGGGGTGGTGCAGGGGAAAGGCGGTGAGTGAGCAGCTAGGATGGAGGGCTCTGCGTACTGTGCTATAGAGTCTAGGTTCATTCTACAGGCAACAGGTAGCTATGGAAGGATTGTAAGCACAGCACATTTTAGAAAATTCACTGTGACAGAAATGTAGAATATGGAAGAAGAACTAGAAAGGGGCAAAAATAGAGACAGGTTTTTGCAAGAGACAAAAGGGAAACAATGAGAGCCTGAACCACGGTAGATGGAGTAGGAAAGTAGGGGGCCCGTGACAGAGAGAGTTAAGAAACGGGAATACTGGACCACAGGGCCAGTTTAACTAAGGGGGAGTATTAAGGAAAGAGGAAGGGGAGGGCAAAATATACAGAAATGTATGAAGAAATAACGGCCAAAAAGGTTTGAAATTCAATAAAAACTATAATCCTAAAATCAAGAATCTCAAAAAATATCAAGTATGAAGAAATGTGAAGAAAATCACACTTAGGAATGCCATGATCAAATTGCTGAAAATCAGTATTAAGAGAAAAATCATAAAAGCAGCCAAAGGAAAAAGGATGCATTACATACAGAGGAACAAGACAAGAATGGAACCATGGAAGCCAAAAGACAATGGTACGGCGTCTTTAAAGTACTAAAAGGCAACAGAGACTGTGCTACTCAGGCACATTATCTTTCAAAACGAAGGTGAAAGAAAGATTTTTTTTTCAGACATATAAATGCTGAGTTAATTCATCATCAGCCATCCAGCACTGGAAGAAACATTAAAGGAAAAGCTTTAGGCAGCAGGAAAATGATACCAGATGGAAATCTGGATCTATTCAGAGCCAAGAAGAGAACTAAAAACTGTACAGATGTAGGTAGAAATAAAAGACTTTCTCTCATTCTTAATCTCTTTAAAAGACAAATAACTGTTTTAAACGGAGTTTATAAAATATGTAGAAATATAAAGGATATGGCAATAATAGCCCAAAGACTGGGAGGAAAAATAGAAATCATTGTTGAAGGTTTCTTATGCTAAATGTGAAGTGGCACAATATTATTCGAAGGCACATCATCAGAGGTTAAAGATGTATATTTTAAAACTCTAGAGCAACCAATAAAGTAAACATAGAAAAGAGGCAGTAACTAAGAAAGCAATAATGGACACAAGATGGAATCCTATAATTTTGTGTGTGTGTGTGTGTGTGAGGAAGATTGGCCCTGAGCTAACACCTGTTGCCAATCTTCCTCTATTTTGTTTTTCTTCCCAAAGCTCCAGCACATCGTTGTATGTCCCAGTTGTAGGTCCTTCTAATTCTTCTATGTGGGAGGCTGCCTCAGCATGTCTTGATGCGCAGTGCATAGGTCTACGCCAAGGATCTGAACTGGCAAACCCCGGGCCGCTTAAAAGGAACACGCAAACTTAACCACTATGCCACCAGGCCAGCCCCCTATAACTGCTTAATACAAAATAATGCAGGAAAAGAGGAGAGAAAGGAAGAAAGAGCAGACGGGAACAACAAGCAAGGTGGGAGATTTAAACCCATCTGTCTTGAGAATCATAACACATAAAATGATATAAACCACGTTAGAAGAAATCAAAGGGAAATTAGAAAATATTTTGAACAGAATGAAAATTAAAACACAACATATCAAATTTGTGGAACACAGTTAAAGTGGTACTTACAGGGAAATTTATACCATTAAGTGCTTATATTAGAAAACAAGAAAGGTCTCAAGTCAGTTATCAGACCTGCCACAGTGAGAACATAGAGGAGCAAATTAGCCCCAAAATAAGCAGAAAGGAGGAAATAATAAAGGAAATAGCAAAGTGCAATGGAAAACAGATAAACAATGGAGAAAATCAAGGAAACTAAAGGCTAGTTCTTTGGGAAAAAGTCAATGAAATCAATAAATCACTATCCAGACTGATCAGGAACAAAAAATAGAAGATACATATTACCAATATCCGGAATGGAAGAAGGAACATTGTCATCAATTGTACAAAGATTAAGAGAATAATAAGGAAATATGAACAATTTTATGCCAATAGATGCAACAAACTAGATGAAATGAACAATTTCCTTAAAAGACACAAACTACCCAATTGTATTCAAGAAGAAACAGATCACGTGAATAGTCCCATATCTATCAAAGAAAGTGAAGTCATAGTTGAAAATCTTTCAACAAAGTAGCCCAGATGGCTTCACTGTTGGTAAATTCTAGTGAGTATTTTAGCAAGAAATTTTACCAATTCACAAAGTCTTCCAGAAAATAGAAGAGGGAACACTTCCCAGTTTGTTCTGTGATACCTAAACCAAACAGACATTGTGAAAAAATAAAACGGCAGACCAATATCCCTCATGAATAGAGACACAAAACCCTTAAGAAAATACTACCACATTAAATATAGCAATATATAAAGAGCATAATTCATCATGACTAAGAGGAGCTTATTCCAGAAATGAAAGATTGAGTCAACATTTGAAAATCAGTCAGTGTGACTTACCATACTACAGACTAAATAAGCAAATGTGATCATCTATACATTCAGAAAAGGAATTTGACACAATCTGATATCCATTCATGATAAACATTCTTAGCAAACTGAAAAGAGAAGGAAACATCCCCAGGCTGAAAGAGCATCTAGGAAAACCTACAGCTAACATCACACTTACTGCTAAAAGACTGAATGATTTTCCCCTAAGGTCAGGAAAAAGGTAAAGATATCTGCTCAAACCAGTACTTCTCAGCATCGCATTAGAAGTCCTAGCCAATGCAATTAGGCAAGAAAAAGAATAAAAAGCCTCTTGATCAGAAAAAAAGTAGTAAAATTGTCTTTATTCACAGATGACATGATCATCTACCTAGAAACCCTAAAAAAAACTACAAAAATGGGGGGCCGGCCTGGTGGTGCAGTGGTTAAGTTTGCACATTCCAATCTTGGCAGCCCAGGGTTCACCAGTTTGGATCCCGGGTGAAGACATGGCACTGCTTGGCATGCTATGCTGTGGTAGGTGTCCTACGTATAAAGTAGAGGAAGATGGGCACAGATGTTAGCTCAGGGCCAGTCTTCCTTAGCAAAAAGAGGAGGATTGGCAGTAGTTAGCTCAGGACTGATCTTCCACACACAAAAAAAAAACTACAAAAATCTTTTTAGCAAGGTCACAAGATATAAAGGACTAAAGTTTAAAAAGTCAATTATATTTCTATACATCAGCCATAAATAACTGAAAATTGAAAATTTAAAAAAAATATTTTCAATAGCATAAAATGTGAAATACTTAGGGACAATTCAACCAAATATATGCAAGACCTAAACACTGACAACTACAAAATCTCCTGAAATTACATAAGACCTAAATAAGTAGAGACAAACTATGCTAATTGATTGAAAGATTCAATATTGTTGTCAATTTTCCCTTAATTGGTCTATAGATGCCAAACTATATCAATCAAAACCCCACCAGGCTTTTTCATAGAAATTGACAAGTTAATTCTAAAATGTATATGAAAATGTAAAGGAACTAGAACATCAAAAACAATTTTTTAAAAAGAACAAAGTTGGAAGACTTATGCTACCTGATTTTAAGACTCACTATGAAGCTATAGAAATAGAGACATGTGATACTGGCATAATGATAGACATATAGATCAATGAAACAAAACGTAAAATCCAGAAACAGACTCACAAACATATGGCCAATTGATTTTCAACAAGGGCGCCAAGACAATTCAACATAGAAAGAAGAATCTTTTCAAGAAATGGTGCTAGAACACCAGTACAGCCATATGCAAAAAAAAAGAACCACAACTCTTACCTCACACCATGTATAAAAATTAATGCAAAACGGGTCAGAGACCTAATATAAGAGCTAAGAGTATAAAGTGACTAGAAGAAAATATTGAGCTTCTTAGCGACCTTGGATTAGGCAAAGATTTCTTAAATAGGACACCAAAAGCACAATCTACAAAAAAAAAAATGACAAATTGGGCTTCATCAAAATGGAAAATTTTGTGCTTCTTAAGACACTGTTAAGGAAAAAAAAAGGCAAACCACGGACTGGGAGAAAATATTTGCAAAACATACTCATTAAAGAAGGCATATCCACAATCCAAAAAGCACTCTCCCAACTTAAGAAGAAGACTAACAGCCAAATAAAGAATGGCCAAAAGAATTGAAGGTTACTTTAAAACAAAACTACAGATGGCCCACAAACACGTGAAAAGATACTCAACATCATTAGCCATCAGAGAAATGCCAATTATAGTCATGAGATACAGCTACTCACCCACTAAAATTAAAATCACAAAGATTAAAAGATTGACAATATTGGGGCCGGCCCCACGGTCAAGTGGTTAAGTTCCCGCGCTCCACTTCGGCAGCCCAGGGTTTCGCAGGTTCGGATCCTGGGTGCAGACATGGCACCGCTCATCAGGCCACACTGAGGCGGTGTCCCACATGTCACAACTAGAACAACCCACAACTAAAATATACAACTATGTACTGGGGGGATTTGGGGAAAAAAACAGGAAAAAAGAAAAGATTGGCAACAGTTGTTAGTTCAGGTGCCAATCTGAAAATAAATAAATAATTTTTAAAAGAAGATTGACAACATCAAGTCTTGGTGGGGATATGAAGCAACTGGAACTCCTGTGGCTGGTGGGAATGCAAAAATGGTATAGCCAATTTGTAAAAAACATTGGGAAATTTTTTATAAAAGTTTCTCTTATGAAAGTTACCCATATTCTTACCATGCAACCCAGCTATCTCACTTCTAGGTAAAATTGAAAGCAAGTGGAATGCAAGCATATGTTAAACAAAAACCTATACATGAATGTTTGTAGTAGCTCTTTATTCATAATTGCCCCAAACTAGTGCATGAATCAATAAGCCGTAGTACAGCCACACAAAGGAAGCGTCCTCAGCAACACCAAGGAATGAATGCTGATAGACGCAACAGCACAGATGGATCTAACGTACATCACGCTGAGTGAAAGCAGCCAGTCAAAGGCTGCATACGGTCGATTTCATTTATGTGACATTCTAGAAAAGGTAAATAAAACTACCAGTACTGTAAACAGACCAGGGCTGGGCATGAGGGCAGGGGTTGACTCTAAGGAGGCACGAGAAGATTTGGGGGTAATGGAACTGTTCACATCTTGACTGTGGTGGTGGTTATAGGACTCCTTGTGTTGATTAAAACTCAGAACTGTACATAAAAAAGTGAATTTTACTGTACATAAATTATACCTAAATTTTAAAAAATACTAAAGAGAACAGTTTCTTCCCCACAATGAGGGACCATTAAGGGACCTATTGGGGTCAGCCTGTGGACTCACTGAATGGACTGGCGCCCTGTCACTCTGCACCTGGCATGGAGCTGGTAACGAGGATGACTTTCTCAGCTCCACTCCCTGTTCTAAGATACACATCTCAACTGTAGTATCTGCAATGTCTCCCATCTGCAGGTCTCAGACCCTCAGCTGCTTTCCTTCGGAATCAAATTTTTCTGTTGTGCTCAATATCAAAATCTGACGAATAATTTCCAGTGAAACAGACTGGGGTGGTTTCCAAGCATGAATAAGACCCAAATTGTTTTAATTCTCCCCTTCAGTGTATCAGACACGTATCGTTTGCTCCAATCTGCTCAAACAGTGCCAACTAAATTGGTACCCAGTACTCTGATTGACAAGTGATCATCAACACTCTGTTGTTGACATTTCTTTCAAGGGCACGGTGTTCACTGTGGTTTGTTTTGCCTCGTATGGTCTGTATGCTCCCCTCTCCTGTTCCCTATCATAAACTGCTCTCTCTTACATACAAACCCAGGGTGTGTCCTCCCTGAATTTTGATTCCCATATTTGTCCCGCTTGGAATGTGAGTTCTCAGGACCCCTGATTGTTTGGACCACTGTGCATCCTTCTGTGCAAAGCTGACTGAGAGGTGCAATTTTGAGCACGGATTCAAAAAGCCGACATTCTAGACACAAGTCCCAGGCTAAAGGAGTATCAACGGAAGTATGACTATTGTTGAAAAATTATTCTTATGACAAAGAAGAAATACAGTTTCCAATGTGTCAAAATAAATTTTCAAGTCATCATGTTCTTGTCTGGCAGGAAAACAAGGAGGCCAGAAAATGAACATTGTTTAGAATCTTAAAAGTATTATGTTCACGTAATGTATTATCATCTATTTTAAGAGACTTCTGCATAAAATTTAAAAGCATGACTAGTTGGAATTAATTTTCATTTGTTTAGCCAACAGACCTGCTTACAATAATATGTACTTTTTTTTTGGCTGATATTCTGAGCTAGGAGTTGATTCAAGTAGAAATAAAACTCACTTTCCTGTTCTCAAAGCAATGTTCACCAATGAGCAGCGTAAACATTGCCATCAATCTAATCTGGTGCATAAATCACAACTGTAGATATCACTTTGCCTCTTTTATAAGTAATAAGGACACACGCAGATGGGAAGTTTCTACAGGCCGAGAAAATGCCCATGGTGCCAGGTCACTAATGGCAATAACAAGAATACCTCCTTCCATTCGTTTAGATAATGCTTCACACTTCCAAAGTGCTTTCAGAAACATTATCTCATTTGGTTCTCACAGAAGGCTTATGAGGTACAGGAGTTGTTACTTCCCTGATGTGACAAGTAAGAACAATGAGACACAAGAGGTTACATCAATTGTCTAAGATCACACAGTAGAGGTGACGGGAGTCTGCAGCTCTCCCTCGAAATCAGGAAGATTACCTCATCTAGGACACCCACCCCCGGGCAGATGCTCCACAGCTCTCTGGAGCACAGCCACCCTGAGGAAATGGAAGTACGCGTGAGAAATAAGACATGATTTAATGATTGGTTGATTGGGAAAGAAAATTTTGGAAGGTTTCATTCCCAGATTGAAATGTTTAGAGTAAATGATGGATATCAATTAATGCAATACAATCCCTTCCTCCCTCCCTCCTTTCCTTCCTTCCTTCCTTCCTCTCTTCTTTTCTCCCTTCCATCTTTCCTTCCACACACACTCCCTGAGCATCCTCTATTTGTGACAAGCATTGCTGCTATGAATACAGAAATGAACCCGACATGGGCCCTGCCTTCAGGACTCCAGCAATTCAGTAGAGGTAGAAACACATGTTAAGAAATAAGAGATCAAAAATGCTCTGAAGGAAAGATGTACCATATAGAGTGGGTACACAAAGTAAAAAGTGGTCAATTCTATCCAGGGGAAAACATCGAAAGAAAGCTTCATGCAGGAGGTGATGCTGGAGCAGGATTTTGTAAAATGAGTACGTGTTTTTCAGGAGGGCCAGGGTCGAAATGGTACGGCAGGGAGGTAAGACCGGCCTGCTTGTTTGGGTAACTGTGGAGCTTGGTCTAAAGTGACTGATGAGGTGGGAGGGAAGGAGAAAGATGAGGCCGCAAACGTGTGCAGTGGAGAGGCTGTGAGGGCTCCTGGAGGACATACCGAGGAGCCCGCACATCATTTATTCCAGAGCGCCTACGATGATCAAATTACACTTCCAGATTCCGAGACGTATACAGGTTATTAAGGCTTGTCTTCAAGGAATTGCTCATTTCAACCCATGAGGTATAATGCTAAAAGAAAATTTGATTTTCAGGACACTGCTAATGTTTAAGAATATAAGCTTGGGCCTCAGAACATTCCTATTATTTTATAGGAAAACATCAGTGTGCCCCAGTGATTTTGCTCCACCTTGTTTCAGGTTCAGTTCAAATGACCAGGCACTACGCTTAGTGAGAGGGCCCAAAATACAAGCATCACTACAATGTGATCAAGGGTATCATAAATATTTTAAATATCACAGGTTGAAAGAAATATTTTTTAAAAAGTATTCAAACGTAGCTCTTTTGAACTCAGCTCTCTAATCCTAAACCAAACCCTTTCGGATGAGCATATGGAATGAGTTTTACCCTGCAAAATTTTCACGCTAATTATTCAAGTAGCCAACATATAAAATAAGTTAAAATGGCACTGTTTGTTTTCTTTCATGGCTTCTGAAACCTAATTTTAAAGTCTGGCCATGAACATCCAGGTGCACAGAACTAACTAGTTAGCGTATTTTGCTTGTGAATATGAGCAATCTGTGGACCGAGTCAATTGGGTATTATAAAAGCAATCCTAGTGAGTCAGGTAGAGAATGGAAAATGCTAAAGAAAACATGAAGAGAAGAGGATTAATCAGGAAAATAAAACCAAGAGAAAACTGATAATTTAAGGTCATCCTTTTGCCATTCTTCTTGGCACATAATAAAAATAAAGAAAGAAACCGAGCACATACTTGAGCACTGAGTTCTAAGCACTGAAACTCAGTTTTCCCACCTGTAAAATGGGGCCCATCATCATCCTGCTTTCCTGTCCCCATGGGACTATTGAGAGGCTCCAAGGAGGACAGTGTGAGTCCCTAGAGAGGGGAGAGGTCCCGGGGTCCGTGTCACTGCTCACTCCCACCCCCTACCACGGCCGCCCTCGCCTGTACTGCCACTTGTGTTCCTTAAACGCAGTCTTGTCACATTTAAAAGAAAAAAACTGAAGCGTGAGGAACTCATAAATTTATTGCCTTAGCCTCAGGAAGAATGATTGAAGAAAGTAACTTAGGATATACGTTTATCTTCTCAGTGACCTAAGACCATCAATTTACTAGAGATTACAAAAAGCATTCAGACGAAAATCAAACGGTTTTAAAGTTCTCTTTGGTGATATCTCCTGGTCATTAAAGTTCTCTAAATACATGAATTCTTACTCTAGGAGATGAAACCAACATTTATACTTGTTGAGTGATGCGCCGGTGGGATGCAAATGTAAATTCACTTCTTCCATCAGTTGAGTTTGGTTCTCAAGCTCTTGATCTCTAACTATGGAAGAATTGCCCCCAGTCAAAGGAATTTCAGGAATCGGTAAGAAACATGCACACGTGGTACCAGAGTAGACAAAGAGCAATCACTGTCACACTGGGCTTCCTCTCCAGGCCACCCTAAAGGCGACTTGATGTCCCAGGCAAAGCAGGGCACCGAAAAGACGGTTAGAAGGAAATCAGAGATGATCCCAGTCTTGCCCCCAATCATGCCCACTGTTTGTCTCTGAAGAGCCCGCCCCACTGCAGCTGCTTAGAGTCGCTTCCCAGGAAAGGAGGAGGCTGAGGAGCCACGTTCCTTCATCACCAGCGTCTTCTAAGACCCAGTATCCTGCATATCGAGTCCCAAGACTCTGCACACTTACGTTACGTTCATAACACAAAGAACCTAACACTGCTTTATTCCATTGCAATAATTGTATTTATGGATCTTTTTATTAATGACAAGCCTACCTAATATTAAGTGCCTATTATGTGCCTGGCTTTTTTTTCACACGTTTAAATCAAAAGCTCACTATTATTGTCACTCTGTTACCTACGAGAAACCAAGGGTCAGCAAAGCCAAGAGACTTGCCCAAGTCTGCACAACTGAAACATGACAGAGTTGGGACTCACACCACACTCTTGCCATTATACCATGACGCTGCTGTACATCTGGCCATTGGAAATCTATTCCTATGATATTGTCTATGACATTTTTAGCTCTAAAATGAGACTTCCAACCAGAAAATATTTATAATGCGTCCTGTTACGTTATCGAGTCAGAATACCTGGACTGGAATCCTAGCTCCTCCATTCGCTAGCTTAATCCTGCAAAGGCTCACTTTCTTTATCTGGAAACCAAGGATAATAGTAGTTCCTACCATAGGGCTGTTGTGAAAATCAAATAAGATAATAATACACAGCACTGAGCACAGCACTCCCCTTACAGTAAGTATTCAATAAAATTAGCTACTGCTATTACTGTTTTGATTTAAATGAAAGGGATACCACGATCCTCTTTCAATGTGTAAGATTACAAGGCTATTTGTTTATGAGCTCTCTGCTATACATCCCGGGAGCAAACAGGATATGGGCAAACTACCCACTTTATACAGTATGTTTCTTGAAACAATGTTGGAATAGTTGCAAACAAGAAATTTATGCACTCTTCTCTATAGCTTGCATGTACATTCTTCTGTGACTAAGTCATGTTCCTTCCTCGGTAAAGAGAAGAGCTACTGCTATTGATCTTGCAGAAGGCCTCCCAGCAGACATCGGAACAGATTGCAGCTCAAACAGTGAGATACAGACGGTTTTCAGTTTCTAGATGCACCAAACTGAAATGTGAGGTGTTAAAAATAGTGATTTTCTGTATTTGAACATCACATCTGATAAAAATAATCATATCAAGTTTAGTTTACATGCAACTTTCCAGGAACATATCTACTTCAGAACATACGTTAGGCACATGTGGTAAATGTCACACCCTTTGTGCTTCTTTCCATCCATTCACCCATTCATTGTCCAATCCCAACCAGATCTGAGATAATTAATGGCAAAAAGTGCAGTGAAAGATACACTATAAGTAAAACGTAAAAATCAGGACCAAGAAAAGACATAAATTATAATAGCAAGTAAAGAATGGAGGGAAACAGATGACAGAATTGCAGATTATGAGAGCTGTGGACTGGATTCTGAGTTTCCCAATATCCAGAGGGCAAGGGGAGGCATGGTGGTTCTCCTCGTCAAGAGTCAAAAGAGCAAACCATGGTTCCTCAGGATCAGTGACTACTCCACTGCTGACCACCCCCACAGGCACCAGGCCACATCCACTTCATACCAGGCGGCCCCAAATCTCTTCCTCACCCACGCTCCACCCCTTCTGGTAAGAGCGTCCACTTTGCTTCTCCCCTTCCAATAACGGCTTGCCTTCCATATGGCTCCAGTGGGGCTGCTGGTCCACCAGAGATACCAATGGTTCATATGGTGCCCCATGTAAATGTGTTTAAGGTGTCTCTTCCTCAAGACACTTCATTTCTATCTCTTGGGAATTTTGCATAATATACTGCCTTTGTTATTATATAAAGGTATTTCATGCCATAATACATAAATTACAAGGTCTTTGATATATATAGTATCCTCCAGGGTTGGGCAGTTTACAACCTATACCTTCTCTTAGATTTTATATATGGGAATTAGGAGAAAGAAACTCATCCTACTTGAATATTGAGCATTAAAAATGCTCCCCAGGGGCTGGCCCCGTGGCCGAGTGGTTAAGTTCACGCGCTCCGCTGCAGGCGGCCCAGTGTTTCATTAGTTTGAATCCTGGGCGCGGACATGGCACTGCTCATCAGACCACGCTGAGGCAGCGTCCCACATGCCACAACTAGAAGAACCCACAACGAAGAATACACAACTATGTACCGGGGGGCGTTGGGGAGAAAAAGGAAAAAATAAAATCTTAAAAAAAAAAAAAAATGCTCCCCAGAGCTGCTGGAAGTCATATGCCCATCATTGAGCAAAGCCTGAGAGGTGAGAACACAGAAGCTGAAAGGAGAGATGGAGAGATGGAGGGTTGACAATGCCTGTAGGTCAGTCTCAAGGTCAACTCTACCCTTCTCATTGCTCACATGCGTGAGCCAATAAGTTCTCCCATTTAATTAAAAAAGAATAAATTTTCCTTGATATATGTGACTTCAGAATCTATCCCCTCACTGCCTGGACTCTTCTTGCTGCCCTTTTCTATGTCTGCTCTGATTGACTGGTTCCCAGACCTTTTTAAGAATTCTTCCAACTTTTCAACTCCCCAACGAACACTCCACCAACCGCCTCGGCCTCCTGGCATCAGAGCCTTTGGTTTCCTTTAACCCCCGAAGCCGCGAGCGCTCAGCTCATCCTTTCCAAACCCTCATCTCACCCAGGTGCAGGTTAACTCCATCCCAATCTCATACCTAACCTGTCCCTAAATCATACATTGACAGGGAACATCACTAATCTGGGGGAAGAACTGGTTTAAAGAAATATTCACCAAAATTGTATGTCAATTATACTTCAATGAAACTGGGGAAAAAAAAGAAATACTCATCAAAAAATCACACTGTAAGACTGACAACACATACTTAACAAACTTTAAAAGAATAAACTATTTTTAAAGAATTTTCATATACTGCTGATGAATTAATTTAAAATAATGTGTTCTTTTTAAGTTTGTTAAATTCATCTGGGTGGGATTTTCTTTAGAAACATCTTATCAACAATTAGTTTGAATTACTGTAGCATACCTATTTTTCTAACTGTATTTCTTTTGAAAGATTCACATGTCTATATAATTTATAAAAATTTGTGGAATTTTATACACCATTATTTAATATCATTATTATTTTTGTCCCAAAGGAAATAAGGGCCACAAATTGACAAAAACTAAATGCTTACCTTGGAACAATGGGGAAAAAAAAAGATATTGTGAAACCAAAGCCCACACCTGTGTGCCAGGAACTAAACTACCATCTCTGAGCTCTGAACCCACCTTCCCCACTCAGCTTTCTGATGCAGGAGCTGGAAGGCAGCAAACAGTCTCTCTCCCCGGCTAGCTAGATCCATCAGGTTCTTCCATGAAGGGGCTGCAGAGGGACCCTGCACAGCTGCACAAGGAAGAGGAGCTTGCCCTTGGGGATCTGCTCACTGCTCCTGTCCCTGGTGTGGCCCCAGCTATGGCTCGTCCCCCTGGCAGCAGCCAGTAGCTCCAGCAGCAGTTGGTTTCAGTTTTCACCTTTTTCCCCACTCCTGGAATCAGCCTCGTTGCATTCCCACAGAGATAAAAGCAAAGCTGGCCAGTGTCCCCTCCTTAGAGGCCAAATCCTAGCTTTGCAGGTCCCTTTCCTGTATTCTGGGGCTCCTCCTGGGAGACAGGAACTCCTCCTTGAAGGTCTGGGTCTCGGCTCCATGGGCCGCCCCCCCTCCAGTGACCCCCGTCTGAAGGTTTTTGTTGTTCTCAGTATTGCCTTTCACCCTTTATTCTTTGAAGTCTTGTTTAATTCCCTACGTTAAATTCTTTCTGTTAAAATCACTGGTGTAATTCCTGTTTTCCCGACTGGATCCTAACTGACACAAACTACTTCTGTGTTTTTCCCCGACAATCTCCTTTTCACAGAGGACTAAGACATGAATGACAAAGGCAAAGGGTGCAAAGCTGGGAGCAGATATGAGGCTGAGTTTTTTAGAAAAACTGTATATTTCAAGAACTTGCCTCCCCATAAAACAATTTGTTTATGGCTTTTGATTTAATATACATATTTCATGTAGTTCTATGTATACATTTTTAGGTTCTATAAAACCTAAAAGTCTATAAATCTAATTTACATTGAAAATTAAGTAAAGTATAGAGTATAGTATACAGTAGTGGGTACACGATAGCATCACAATGAATTTTTATCTTAAATTTACTATACTCATGTTAGAGACAATTAATTTAAAATAAATCTTAATTTGGACAAAATATTGTCATAAAAATTTTGTAATAAAGACAACCATACAATCGGCAACATACTTTAGCTTGGTATCTCTAGGACTTACTGATACCAAGTGCCAGCTGTTACTATCAAGTTCAATAATCAACATTTGATGTGGTAAACAGATACAGCAATGTACCTAGACAAGAGCTCTAAGGTGTATACTATATTTCTGTTTTAAAGCAAGTTTGTTGATCCTTAAGGTACTAATTTAAAATATCCATTTAATAGTTATCGTAAAATAAGAAATAAAAAGAGGCATACAGGTTTTTTTTATATAAAAATTTTGGTTTTCTCTTTAAAGAAAGAGTTTGGTGGCTTAAAACAGTTTGAAAACTCTTCCTGAAAATATCCTCTTTTAGGCAATGTATTAAGAATTATTAATGCAAAATTTGACTACGATAACTTCTCTGTATTTTAGGACTCCATTTCAGTATTTTTATTATTTAAAACAAGGGTTATTGGGGCCAGCCCAGTGGCATAGTGGTTAAGGTCACGCCCTCCACTTTGGGAGCCTAGGGTTCGTGGGTTCAGATCCTGGGCGTGGACCTACACATCACTCATCAAGCCACGCTGTGGCAGCATCCCACATACAAAATAGAGGAAGATTGCCGCAGATGTTAGCTCAGCAACAATCTTCCTCAAGCAAAAGGAGGAAGGTTGGGAACAGATGTTAGCTCAGGCCAATCTTCCTCACAAAAAAAGAAAGAAAGAGTTATTGTAAACATATTTAGAATACTACCCAGTTTAATGTATCTTTACCATTTGGCTTCTAAAATCACCACAAGAAAATGTGTTAAAACTAACACTCACTGTCCTGATTCTGCCCCCTGGAGCCAGAGAGAATAACTCTTCCTTCCTTCCACATTAAAGAATTCTCCAAATTTTTTTTTTTTTTTTGAGGAAGATTAGCCCTGAGCTAACATCTGCCACTAATCCTCCTCTTTTTGCTGAGGAAGACTGGCCCTGAGCTAACATCCGTCCCCATCTTCCTCTACTTTTATACGTAGGACACCTGCCACAGCATGGCTTGACAGCTGGTGTGTAGGTCCACACCCGAGATCCAAAATGGCCAAGCCTGGGGCCACCAAAGCAGAGTGTGTGAACTTAACCACTGGACCACCAGGCCAGCTCCTCAAATATTTTAAGACAACTACTTCATCTGCCTTCTCTCCCCTTTGCTAAGCAGCTGGAGTCCCTCAGCGTCCCCTTAGGATGCAGTTTCCTGGCTCTCTCCATCCTGGCCTCCCTCCTTAGGAACACTCCCGCTCGTCAGACTCCTAAATAAGGTCTGACTGCTACAGATCCAGACAGAAAGTCTTAGATTAACAGATCGTCTGCTTGCCAGTTTATTAGCTATCACAAACATCAATCATAACTCTGAAAAGCTGAGCTTCACAGCTAACTTTAGCTGAATATTTTAAATGCTTAGAAAGTGTGAATTTCATTTTTGCTCTAACAGTCAGATGTGAGCCATCAAATTGAAACTTGATGTAATTTACACAGCAAATGCCAACACCAACTATCTAACCACAAAGTCAGAGGAGTGGCGCGGGGAGGGGCTGCTGAGACACGTCACAAAGGTGGGTCCCCCTTCCTGTCAGATTCCGTCTTCTCTCTCTCATCAGCTTACCAGCTGGGCGTGCTCTGTTTCTCTTGGGAATGTGAAAGTCTCTCTCCATCCACTCCAAGCATCTGGTTTTTACATCGCTTTCTCCCTGGTGCTATAATTTTTCTGTATATATGTCTAAGGTCTACAAATGTCCTTGACTAAATTCATCAGTTTTGGGGGCAGTGTGTAGAAACAGAGAATTATAAGCCTCAAGTGTCTTCAACTCAGCCTTTAGTAAAATTAATATCATTTATATCCTAGTTAGCATAGATTTTAAATTAAAACCTTACTCATTCTTCACATTTTCATCACATAGTTCAGTTTTTGCCTATGACTATTTGCTAAGGGCAAAGAACATTACTATATAACAGAAAGGCTTGTCTTAATAGTTCCAAGGTCTGTTAACTTGTACCACTGACATTATAAATGTCTGTTACAGGAAACTTTATTTGCTGTTGTAGAAACTGTGTTTGCCCATGTCAAGCGGTAACCGCTGCCTGTGATAGGAGCTTGAGGTAACTTCCATTCTGGGGGCGAATAACTCGCTCTCACTGGACTTGGCTGATGTAGCTGCATAACTTCCCCGGGACGGAAGGGCTGAGACTGAGAGCATCCAGAATGTCTACCTTGGCTTTTTCGGTTCAGGACAATAATACACACTGGGATCCAACACACTCCTTTTTAAAAGACATAAATTAAAGAGAAATCCTCCAACAACAGGGACCAAGTATCATCACGGTACCTCCCATTAACTTTACAAGTGCAACGTGCTCAGAACTTCCCAGTGGGATGTGCTCAACAACACTGGTTGAAGAGAACTGATTTACTCTTCCTAACAGCTTGCACTCAAGGCTAAGTTTCACTGCCACTAAAATGGAACACGAAGCTTCAGAAGAAATCAGAGTTTCACTTCTTTACTAGGTTTGGAAATATTTGTTCCAGAATAGGTCTACTCTTACATACACTGAGTGTCCTCTAGAATAGTATCTGAAGCCATTGGGTTGTACAGGTGACAAAAATGTAGCTCAAGCAAGTTTAAGCAAAGAAAAGGGGAGGATTTATTGCTTCGTGTAAAGGAGAAGGTCTTAGTTATGGCTGAACTCAGAGGCTCAAACAATATCAAGACTGTCTCTTTCTCTCTCCTTCTCGGGCCTCTTTCTTCTGTGCTGGTTTCACAGTCAGGAAGATTCCCCCTCACTCCCTACCAACTAGAAATCTTACGCTTAAATCTTTCCCACTCAAAATCCAAAGGAAGACAGACCCTGTACAAATCTTAGGGAAGGCTCCAGTTAACTCTGCTTGGACCACAGGTCTCTCCTAGGGCAGGAAAAAAGGCAGCATGATAGACAGAGTCCCAAAGAGAAGGAGAGGGACTCCCCCAAAGGAAAGGATGCTACACAGATAAATCTTGTCAGTCCACTCAACAATTCAAGATCAGAAATTCTAAGTCCATTTGTTCCTCTCCTGAGCATGATGAAAATAAACCCACGGTTCTGTTGAGCTGACGTCTAAGGTGACTACAGTTACACAGTACACTCTCATTTGTTACAGAGAAATTATATTTACTGGGCCTATTATACGCCAACCACAGTGCCAGGTATTTTATAGACAGTGGCTTATTTAATTCTCACAATGAGTAGACCTTTGAGATGAGGGCACAGAGGCTTAGAGAAGTTACATAGTAAATGTTAGAACCAAAGATGCAAGCTGAGTCCATCTGCCTCCAAAACCCCCTGCTCTCAGCACTGAGAGTTTGGGGCTCTTTTGAGTTTCTTTACTGTGGGTATCTGAAGTTTGTGGATGAAAGCTCCAAGACCTACATATTAGGCAGGGCTGACTTAATTAAACAGAAGGCAATTATCTACAGGAAGTGATTTATCAGATGCCCTGAAAGAGTTTTACTAGTTGCCGAAATTCCTCCGTTACAGATTATTTCAGAGTAAGTCAATACCACTGCTTAATTTATCATTTTTACCAATACTTCCCAAGAGCACTTGGCATAACTTAGTCTCGTTACAATACAAATACCCCAGGAAAGGGCAATATACGAAGCTTTCTTCTATTAGCCAAAAGCTTTATGTACATCAGCTTCCCCACTCCTTTTTTACATGGCCCCCAGGAAAGAAGACACAGGGACAGCTCATGTCACTTGCCTGACAGGGCAACTGGGTGGAGCTCACAGCAACCAGGGACTGCACAAGGGGCTGGGAAAAGGTCTACAGTCTTGCTACTCCCAACGAAAGGTATTCAACATTTGACCACAGAATCCAGGCAAACTCTAAAAAGGTCTGAGAACAGCAACGAAAGGAAATTCAGTCACCATATAACCTAGGAATTAACAAAGGGGCTCAGGGAGGTAGTAACCATTAGCATTTGCTTTCATCTTCCCCTACTTTATTTTAGAATCAAAAACCTCTTGGGTGCACATTATTTAATAAAGTAAACATCTAATCTTTAGTGACTATGACTAAATGTTTTATATTGCACACCGTCACTGCTGCTACCCCAACATTACCCAGAGAAATCACATGCAAAACTTAGTCTCTGGTTACACAGAGCACCATGATCTGGCTGCGCTGCATAGCTCCAGAGGGGGGCAGCAGATAATGAGCAGCTCGGGGTCCCAGCCTCCTACCTGCTCTTGGCCCCACAGCACCCCTGGAGGACCATAACTGAGAACTCCCCCAAACTACTGGCTTTCAGCCACTTCCTCTCTTAAACAGGACAGTTGAGAAGTATTTATTTTCTAATAGTTTCATTTCATAAGCTGTTTTCTGAGTGATCCTGGCATAGCACCTGTCACACAGCACACACTCAATACATTAAAAAGAAAAGGAAGAGGAGGAGGAGAAGGAGGAGAGAGGAAGAAGAAGGAACCGAAACATATCTATAATATTTATTTCCTAGACTCTTAGCTATAAGAGACAAATGGGGAAAAAACAAATAAACGTTCAAGCTCTTGGTAGTTTACCACTGCTTCTTAAATATGAGGAATTGGGCCCAGAGATGTCAGCAGCTTCCCAGTGTCAGACAGGATGTTGGTGGCAGAGCTGGGTTTATAGTCCAGGTCTCCCTACCACGAGTCCTGTGCTCCTTCTACAGTAAAAACCACCTTCCAAGGGATGGGCCAGTGGTATTCAACAGGCAGAGCAGAACTAGAGTCACGCTCTGTCCCCTGCGTGCAAACACATTTCTACGGCAAGGAAGGAAAATGAGTGTTACTGCCCCTGATGGGAGGTTCCTCATCACACACTTCCTGGGGCCTGTGCTGTAGCACCCAAGTGAGAACCTGTTAAAATGTTTCTCTGGTACATTCAGTAACCAGAGTCATTCCAAATTCTGTCCCTTGATAGGCTGGACTTATACTGAAGTTCTCTCATACTCAAAACCTAACAGGAAATGTGTATCATTCTCTTCACTAACAAACATTTAGAACATGCCTCCTCTGGGTAAGACAGCATGTTAGGGTTTGGTGTTGCAAAGAGAGGTCCTGTCTGTGTATGAGGTGTTTGAAATCTGAGGTGTAAGGAGATAGAGCACACACACTAAAGATAACCTCAAAGTCAGTGCATTGAAGCACAAATGAGAAGAGCAAAGCGTAAGGCTATAGGATTTCTAGGAAACCTTCTGGAGAACTGGAAAATCTAAATACAGACTTCCCTGAGTATAACTGAACAATAAGCACCATAGTAATTAAGGTTCAAAAATGGAAGTATTCACCAGACATGAAATTAACACTGTTTACCTCAATTTATATATTAATGTTATACCATCAAATTCCAAATCATCAGAAAGAAACTATCTTGATATTCCACTCACATTTATGAAATGGATACTATAAATGGTCCTGCTAAGTCGTTCCACCCAAAAAGACTATATTGAAACATAATTTCATATATAAAAGTAAAATGTGTGCATTGTTAAAATACACACTTCTAAAATTAAAATATGTCTTGTTAAAATACGCACTAATACTATTTTATTTTCAGCGTCACAGAATGTCAGGGCTAGAAAGTCAAGAGCGGTCAGTGTACCCATTCACTAGCTACTCCCTTCTCCCCTCCAGCATCACTAGTTGTGGCTCCTCATCCTGTGCTCAAATGCCTCTAGGGACAGGAAGCTGACTACTTCATGAGGCAGGATGGTTCATCTTTGGACATTCACCTCTTTCATTCTACATAAAAGCAATGTACTCCAAAATGGGAAAATCTGCAATAGGAAAAGAGCAAGTGAAACGTTTTCTAATTCGTTATAGAGGTGTCTACTTCATCATTAAGTTTTCTTTTGAGGTTGACTTAATGAGATAGATAAATTGCTTTGGTCAGGAAGCCTGTGCAATAACATTCCTGCTCACGGCCATTCCCTCTAGGAAGCTCGCCTGGAGAAATTAGGTAATTCAAAGAAAACAAGTCTTATAAAGAATTCAGCAAAAACTACTTTGGAGAATATCTACAACATTGTTAATCCTACAATACCTACAGTAATGTTTAATGTCACAAACGCTCCTGTGTAGCAACAGAAAGAGCTTAATCTTCCAAGAAACATGTATTTATTGCCAGTATATTCTTACTTATTGTGGCTAAAAAGCATACAGTTTGAGAAAATGTTCAATTTCTTGAATTTAAACAATAAAGGCCTAGTTATTTCGTGCTGCATTAACTGATAAATAAACCATGACGAGCTCTCCTGCATGTGGCTCTTCACCCCATTATCAAGGTTCCTGCCTATGAGACAGTTAACTTGCCACACAAACTGAGGCCCCTGCACAACTAGTTGACCACAAAATCATTTGTTGGCTATCAGTGGATTAAAATAGTAGCACCAATAAATCAAATAAATGAGAATCCTTTCTATCTACCACCACCAGCAATAGGCAAAAGCAGAATAAAGTAGCAGCGGGAGGGCAGGGGGGGTCACTTGACTCTTACCACTTGGCCAGCTGGGTATGTCCTTTCTGTATTTCTGCAGGACTATAGAAGATGGGCTTCCAAGGTCACCTGTGTTTTGAGAATGACATCCACAAATTTAAACCTTCACCAAAAACTCATTTAATTCTCCATAATGTGACCCTCAGGAGGTACATTCCAGTGCCCTCACCTTTCGTAGCAGAATTAGAAAGGTGTAGGCATTCACATTTTTGTCCTCTGCCCCTAGTAGGCCCTCAGCAAGCTCGTGGCTCAGAGTGGGGATACAAAGATGAATAAGACTCAGGAGGTTCCTGTACAATCCAGCAGCAAGATGAGAAAAATGCTGGCGCTCCCAGACATCTATTACGGATTCTTATACATGTTATCAACACAGCTTATGGACAGGATATCTACAGTTAGTGCTAATTTACATGTTTCCTGAGGCAGGCTAGCTAACAAATTCTCTGCCACTTTTTTTCAGGTCCCCTTTGTAAGTACTGTTGGACACATATTACCAGCAGCACAGCAGTGTCTGGCAGAGAAACTTCTCTTTAGACCATCTTTTAGCAGAGAAATTAGACCCAGAATGAGAAAACAGCTGATGAGGTGCATGAATGGAGTGTGGAGCAGACTAGGAGGAGAAAAACAGTGAAGCAATGACAAAGCCAAAGAGATGAAAGAAGGATGGGGAGAGAATGGGGAAGCCCAGGGGGCCAGTGGGGAAGGGGGCACAAAGGCATTGATTCTACCCGTAATTGGCACTTCTGGACTAGAACTTCACTTCAAGCTCAGTGTCCTGTCTTCATTTTCTTTTTAAAATTTTGGCATTTGAGAAAGTAAACCCCCAAAGCAGTATATACCACTTCCTGTGAACCAATATGAAGAAGCACTGTGTGTAAAACACAAGACTTTGCACTCCAATGATCAGATAAGAAAGACAGACAAGAGCAAATTCCTCATTGAGTCTAAACGACTTCTTCAGTTGGAGCCAAGAAGGCTGCTCACTGACAGGGCAGGAAGAGGCACAGAAGGAAAGCAGGTGCTCCTGGGAAAACCCGGAGCAGAGGGATAGGACGTGGAGGTGGGTAAGGAAAGAACGCACTGTCCCTACATCTGTCTACATCAAGGGTTTTCAGACAGGGCTGGTCCTCAAGGAATGAATCAACCAACCCAAGCTTCCGGAACCACAGAGAAATCATTCTCACAGATAGCTGAAAAGTTTCAGGCTGCCAAACAAATGCCGATGCTCATTGTTAGAAAGTGAACGATTTGGTTGTAAAGTCATCCCGGGTTTTAAGATCAGGATCATCGTGTACTGCACAGTACCATTTGCACAAGTCAAATTCAGAGCACAGCTTATTGGCTCTTGCTAAACATCAGAAGCTCTGTAGTCTCCCAACATTTACTCCAAAGCATTCTCAGAAGATTTCTTGTAAAAACTGGCTGATTTCCCAAGTGAACTGGGATAGGATATGTATTAATTTTTGCGAACCTGTCCCTGGCTAGTTTCCTGAAGAACAAGCATCAGGAAATATGAGCCAGATGTGGACCTCTGAGTATCCGAAGCAGATACCATGAGATTCTGTAGACCTATTTAGATTTATTTAAATAAAACAGTGATGGGACAGAAACGGGGCTGCAAATTTAGTCAGTTACGACTGTAACCATTTTATTGAAAAAGAAGTAAAAATTCTATATTTGGGGGCAACTGGCATAAGGCAAATCACTCAGCACACGAATGAAAATGCAGGGACTGTACTGAACCGAGCTGAAATCAAAGTGAATGCACAGAAGCCAGTGAGGAAAACATTTTACTGCAACTGTCATCACTTTAAGTTCCGTTTTCTGGACCAAAAGCAGATGTGCAATCTGCCTGACAGCTGTTTAAAGATATTCACTGAGGTTTTTGCTGGAAGCAAAGTAGCTCCACTGTTCTGAGTGGTCTTACAGATACACCTGAATCCCCTCCATGGAGAACAAAACAGAGGACACACGAAAATACCTGAAAATGCATAATATACATCATTTTAGAGCCAGCTTTACTCCTCCATATGTTCTTATTGAGCATTGCTCTGAAAATATCCCAATTTCAGATAAGAAAAATGAAGTCTGACTTGTACGATATATCAAATCGTATGCCATGACTTAAAGAAACTCAGAACCAAACTCTGACTCTAGATAGTGTGATAAAAATGACCTGTAAGAATACCAACACAAGAAAATCAAAAATGAGTTTTCAGTATTTTGTATTTTTAACATAGCCTATTTATTGAGTTACTGTACTTTTACAGTTAATTATTAACTGCACGCCTACCAACCCTTTTAAGAAACACACAGGAAAAATCACAGCTCATTATTCTGCTCTTTCCCATAAGAAAAACACCAAACTAACCCTAGAAGACAGCTACACAGAATAATCCAGCCCTAGGATTCTGCACCGTGCATATCACACTTACTGATTTTTTCCTCATCTCTTGAGATAGGAAAGCAGCAGAGCTGACCCATGGCACTGGCAGTGTCTTCCCTTCCCGGTGTTTCTCTCCCGGGGCACCCCAAACAGAAACTGCAGTGTATCCCACGGTCTGCGAGCACACCCTGCCTCTTCCACCCCAGGAGCACACCCGAGCTGGGGCGCCAACACACAGCCGGCGGAGACAGGAGAAGGGAGTCGCTGCGGCAAGCAGGCAGGCTCCACCTCCCAGGCGGTCCTCCAGCCCCGCAGCCGCTGCTCCGGACGGCAAGCAGGGACAGAAGTGGCCCTGTGCTGCCTGAGTCTCACCAGCTGTGAGCTCTGGGCCTCGGAGGCGTGCCACGTGCCCTGTGTAGATATCTGTGCGTGTCTTTAAGAAAGGTAACTGAGAACAGACCACACTGAGCGCTTTCTCCTACAGACAAATACAGTCATTACACAGGGAAATTCAAAGGAAAAAAACCCGTATTTTCTATCTGCTATTTATAGAGGAAGAGCTTTCCTTTATCCCCAGGAGATTCTTGTTTCTTTGTTCGTTTTATGTTTAGGGAAACTGACATTGCAGAACACTGAAAACATAACATGTATGAAGTCCCACTACCTAACAAATGGCATGAACCGTAGAAACGACAGGCAAAGGGGGAGAGAGGAGAATATCAATTGTGATCTGCACTTTACAGTGTCTTTTAAAGCTAAATGTCTGTTTTCTAAAACACTGCCTTGTTCCTCTTTTAGAGCATTAAATCCATACTATAAATTCTGAAGTTATAAAGCATCAAATATGTCAACAGCCTAGAAAATTCCCCAAATCTAGAAGCATCACTGAGAAAAAGATCAGAGATAAGAGCATCTTTCTGAATGAAACCACAAGGTGATTAAGCAAAGTCAGGGACAGCAAAACAACTAATTTCAAGACATGATAATATTCTGAACTTCATGACATGAGATAATTGATTTCATGTAATTGTTCAAAATCTGTTCTCCCGTGTAGGGAGCAGCCTTGCTTGATGACATCATGGGAATGAAAGACTGCTCTTAGTACCAGACGTTCCACCCAATTCCTTACTTTATCCTCTACTTCTCAGCTAGGCACACACGCCTAGTTCCCAGGAGCTGCAGGGAGAGGGCACCGTATGATAGGAAAACTTCCCATGGGTCTGAAGGCCCTGTGTTGACTTTCACACTTGTCTGAACAAAGAGTGTGCAGTTAGGAAGAATAAAAATTATCCATTTTTTTAATGCTAAACATTACCGTTTGTCTTAAAGAAAGAAACATTTGCCGTGAACACTCTTCATTGAGGAAAATGGGTAACTCCTGGCATTCCCCAGTCACCAACACGGGTGTTGTGATAAACCTTTAGAAGAAGAAAGCCAGAAGTTTGAGTCCCAGGTCTGTCAGGTATTAACAGTTATGAAACTTTGACCTCTTTGTCAGAGTTTTGATATCTTCATCTATAAATCAGATAAGTTCATGACAAAGTTTTAATTTGTTGTTGCAAAGCTGGCAGAGTGCAAGAGGAGGGGAAGAAGAGAATAGCTTGTCCACGCACTGAGTCTGCACGCTTGCATTGCAAGCTCAGCTCCTCCTCTGCCAATTTCTTGCCCCGATAGCTGCCATCTGAGCCACTGCTCATGTTATGCACGTGGCCTCCAAGCAAAAAGGCCCCTCACTCAAATGCAGCATCCAGGAAGAGCAATCTGTGAGGAACCCAACTGACTTCACTTTATTGATTAGTCCCTGTTGGCACTACTTCTGAAAACATGCAGTTAAGAATAAAATATATAAAATGTATCATTGGCTAAGTCACAGTGTCTATCCCAGGATAAGGGAGGCTATATAATGTTAGGGACTTTTTTTCATGAGCATGAAAGTGAATTAACCATACTGCAAGATTAGAAAACAATTGAGAAATTCACAATAGGAATTTCAAAAGTGGCTTTTAATTGTGCAAATACTTAGCACATCCTTTAACCTGTAGGAGGAGATAGAGTCTGATTTCATGATCACTAGGGTTTAGCTCAGCTCTGAAAGGCTGTAATTTCACCCTGTAGGTTTATGGCTACTCCTAGCCCGGGATTTCCAAGAACAGTCTTCACACACTGCACAGTTTTGACTTTTTTCAATAGGCATGATCCATTAAATACACAATTAAATGTGATTTCATTTCCACAGATTTCACAAGGTTTTCATATATAAATTTTCAACTTAAAACAAGTGAGACATTCAGGTGCCTGGATTTTTTCATTTAGAAAACAAACCATATACATGTTAGGTATACTGGTGGAAAAAATGGGTTTTTTTTTTCTGCCATTCCATGTCCCCCCTCGAACTGGAATGGTAATTCATAAGGACCTAGAAAGTAGCCATCCTTTACCCAATTATTCAAGTGTGTAATTTACCTGAATAGTATTCCTCTCTCACGAAAACAGTCAAGTAGTAAGTTGAATAAGAATAAACACTAACATGTACTGGACACTTACTATACACCAGGCACTCGCTAAGTGCTTACATTTGCTCATTCACGTAATCCCAACCACAGCTCTAGGAGAAGGTACTACCACCATCCCCATTTTACAGATGAAAAAGCTCAAGCTCAGAAAAGTAACTTGGCCAAAATTTCTCAGAGAGTATGTGACAATAATGGGATTTGAACTCAATTTGTCTGGCTGCATAAACCCTGAGTGTCTGATCCCAGAGTTCTATATTGTTAAACACAATTTGTGTGTGGCATCAAGTATCTACTTTATGAAAGAGCTTACTACAATAACAGAATAATGTGCAGAAAAACGGTTATTTAACCAAGCTCTATGGTCATAGGTTTAAAATGCCTTGGCTTCTCATGTTTTGTCACCAAATCTCTTTATCAATGGTGCTAGAGTAATATAATCCTGTTTTAAAACCAAGGACCTAGGGGCCGGCCCATGGCCAAGTGGTTAAGTTCGCACACTCTGCTTTGGCGGCCCAGGGTCTTGCTGGTTCGGATCCTGGGCGCAGACCTATGCGCCGCTCATCAGGCCATGCTGAGGTGGTGTCCCACATGGCAGAACCAGAAGGACCTGCAACTAGAATATACAACTATGTACTGGGGGTCTTTGGGGAGAAGAAGAACGCAAAAAAAAAAAAAAAAAAAAAAAGAAGAAGAAGAAGAAGATTGGCAACAGATGTTAGCTCAGGTGCCAATCTTTAAAAAAAGAAAAAGCAAAGCAAAAACCCAAAGACCTAAAGAGAGATCCGTTATTGGAGCTGCCAGCCATGCTGTGAAGAGAGATGCGAGCCAGAGTATGGAGTGCTCTGAATGCTCACCAGAATGGCTCCTGAAAACATTCATCTTCCAGGAAAAAGAGCAACCTGAACCATTCACAAGTAATCCCTGGAGTTTTATGGGGCTTTATTAGGGGACTAACAGAGTCCTTTCAGTAATACACAGAGATCTACTACAACTAGAAGATTAAAAAAAGAAGTAAGGTTAACTTCACTGAGAAGAACTATCTGATATGATATCATGTTCATAAATTGAAAACCATATCCTTTTCGTGTTTTCTTTTCTCACAGGCCTGGCCATAGACACATCATGATTAGCATCTGCTACAGTAGTTTGGATTTGTATTATAAGTGGCAGGAATAAAACTAAAAAGTATGAGGGGGTGGCAGCTGCCTCTTCTCGGTGTACATTGAAATATCAGCTCTGACTATTGTCTCTAATGGAAAAAAATAATTCTTAACTATGACCAAAAACTCTACTCTCTGTTTCATTGGTTGGCATTGTTTTCTACTTATAACTTAACACACATATATATTTGGATTTCTGAGCAACCTTGCTGTCAAGTCTGACTCGATAAAGAATAAATCTCACTGTAAGATTCTGACTATAAAGCTTTACAGACTACCAACTCTTCTGGGACCTCCAATTCATTAATTAAAGGAAATCTGAGTGTGACAACGTATGGAAACACATGAGAAAGAAAAGAAAAAGTAAACGCCCTTTTATTCAGAAGAGTGAAGAGAAAGAGAACATTACATCATGAAGAGTAAAGAGAGAGGAAAATTGCTTTATCCCTACAAATTCTGGAGCCAACCCCTGGGAGACACGCTTTTAAGCTCAAAAGAGACACTTCAGGAAGATTTCATTATACAGCAGGTTGCACACTTACAGAAACTGTTATGCCAAGAAATGTCACAGTTTCAATGAAAATGTATGCAAATTCAAGTAGTGCTGGACAACTTATGTTTTGGAAGGTGTCGCAATTTTTTATATTGCCATCAGGGTGCCAAAAGACAAACAATTATTCTGGGCCTGAGGAAGGTTGGATGGGCATATCCAATAGAGTTATTCTGTTTCTCTATGTTACTGTAAAACCCAATTTCAGTTCTCAATAATCAATTCACAATAAGCATATATCTCCTCATGTCCCAGATCCACTAGATGCTTCTCATTGTTTAGCCACTCTGCATCTCTGTAGCCATTCTGTAACCAACGGGCAAGTTCTGAAACTACATCATTAACTATTTGAAAGTGGTTCTTATGAGTGTCTGTAAAGGAAAGAGTTTGAAAAATCATAACAAAAAACTTTAAGGATTATCTGTAAATCTCACTGTTAAAGTCATGTTTTTAATAACCAGGGAAAAGAATCTTGGTCTAAACTGAGAAATTTGGGCGCCAAGAATCTTTCCTTTTTTTTTTTTTAACCATTATTCCTACTTTAGTCCATATTTTCAACATAAACTTTTTACTTCTCTTTCCAGTGCTTTAAGTGTTTTTCTCTAAAACTGAAAGTTATGGGTATTTGTGTTTGCAATTGCCATATGCTATACAATTCCAGTATGTAACTGGAAAGAGAATGTATTTTTTCCTATAAAACAAAAGGAGAAAAAAATAACGCACCACACACAGTGTATGTGCATTTAGGAAATGGGAGGAAACAAGCAGATAACTAGAGCTACGGAAGTCCTTCTTTACCAATCCAGAACAGTCCTTCCTAAATCTCTGCAGGGGCATTCCTGCTTAGTGCCAATTTTCATAATGCCTCCTCCATGCTTATTATTCAGTCAGTTCTTTTCTATTTATTGGCCCAATCTTAAACAATGTTTGTAGCTGAAGCCTTTTCCTTAATTAGTGAGAAATAAATTAGGGAGGAGAATTTATCTCCCTGTTCAGAGAAAAGACAGCAGTAGCACTCACGAGGCAGGAGCCTGGAAGATGGGCTGACAAGTTACATCATATATTTGGACACCTCCAATTTATATTATACCTTTTTATCAATCCAATTTGATTCTAGGCACTATTTATTAAGCACTTAGTATGCGCTTCTATGAGAATCTAATCAGCTCTTGGGGTGAAGGAACTCTTGAGTGGAGGAGCACAGCCAGAGTAGGTGTGAGAGAAAGCCGGGGCCCAGGAGAGCAGGAGGCCCATGTTTGTAGGCATGCCCAGAGGGAGCAGGAGGGAGCTCAGCCTTCAGCCAGTGGTAAATCCCATTCGACAGTTTTATTAAGGCAATGAGTAACAGGGGAACAAAGGCCAGTAACAGTCATCTGTTCTCGACAGAGTGTTCAGTCCTGCTCTTTACAGTCTGTCCTTCTTTTCAGGCATTAACAGTGAAATCACAAAAACTGACACGAGTTACTCACTCAAGGACAAGTTAAACGTTTGGATGTTAAAACCTATTTAAAAAAAATAAAAAGGAATAGCAAAGAATACACTTAATCTGCTGGCCAGTATTTGTGTTATGTGGCATGGTTGCTTTCTTATTCAAGTGCCGTTAATCCTTTAAGGCCCTGAGCCTTTCAGAGAGAAAGCAACATCTTTCACAGGAAGAAAAAAATGAACTTCAGAAAAGTCAGTAGGACCCAATGAGTAGTTTATTTGCAGTTTAACAATGTAAACAACACAAAATTTGGTCCTATAGTTTCTAACTTATTGGGGGTTTTTCACAAGTCCTAATTATTCTGTATGTGGAATATCCTCAATCTATATTTAGCTCTGAAAGTCGTCCACTTTTCGACCTTGGGCAAAACAACTGTCAGTCACTAACAACAAAATAGCAGAAAGAGAAATCAAGACTATAATCCCATTTACAATCACAACAAAAAGAATAAAATACTAGGAATAAATCTAACCAAGGAGGGAAAGATCTATACACTGAAAACTATAAACATTATTGGAAGAAACTGAAGAAGATACAAAGAAATGGAAAGATATTTCTTGCTCATGGATTGGAAAAATCAACATAGTTAAAATTTCCATACTTCTGAAAGCAATCTACAGATTCAATGCAATCTCTATCAAAGTCCATGACATTTTTCATGGAAACAGAAGAAAGAATCCTAAAATCCATATGGAACAACAGAAGACCCCGAATAGCCAAAGCAACTCTGAGAAAAAAGAACAAAGCTGGAGGTATCACACTCCCTGATTTCAAAATATACTACAAAGCTATAGTAATCAAAACAGCATGGTATTGGCACCAAAACAGACACAGAAATCAATGGAACAGGATTGAACACACAGAAATAAAGCCACACATCCATGGACAGCTAATTTTCAACAAAGGAGCCAAGGACATACAAAGGAAAAAGGAAAGTCTCTTCAATAAATGGTGCTGGGAAAACTGGACAGCCACATGCAAAAGAATGAAAGTAGACCATTATCTTACACCATGCATAAAAATCAACTCAAAATGGATTAAAGACTTGAATGTAAGACCTGGAACCATAAAATTCCTAGAAGAAAACATAGGCAGTACACTCTTTGACATCGGTCTTAGCAGTATCTTATTGAATATCATGTCTTCTCAGGTAAGGGAAACAAAAGAAAAACTAAACAAATGGGACTACACCAGACTAAAAAGCTTCTGCAAGGCAAAGAAACCATCAACAAAATGAAAAGACAACCCACCAACTGGGAGAAAATATTTGCAAATCATATATCCAATAAGAGGTTAATATCCAAAATATATAAAGAACTCATACATCTCAATAAAAAAAAAAACCTAACAACCAAATTAAAAAATGGGCAGAGGATCTGAACAGACATTTTTCCAAGGAAGATATACAGATGGCCAACAAGCACATGAAGAGGTTCAACATCACTAATCATTAGGGAAATGCAAATCAAAACTACAATGAGGTGCAGAAAACTACACCTCAAGCCCATCAGAATGACTATTACTAAAAAGACAAGAAATAACAAGTGTTGGAGAGGATGTGGAGAAAGGAGTACCCTCATATGCTGCTGGTGAGAATGTAAACTGGTGCAGACACTATGGAAAACAGTATAGAGATTCCTCAAAAAATTAAGAATAGAACTACCATACGATCCAGCTATTCTACTTCTGGGTATTTACCTAAAGAACACAAAAACACTAATTCAAAAAGATATATGTGCCCCCACGTTCATTACAACATTATTCACAATAGTCAAGAATTGAAAACAACCTAAGTGTTCATCAACGGATGAATGGTAAAGAAGATGTGGTACATAAAATGGAATACTACTCAGCTATAAAAAAAAAAAAGATGAAATCTTGCCATTTGCGACAACATGGATAGACCTTGAGGGTATTATGCTAAGTGAAATAAGTCAGACAGAGAAAGACAAATACCATATGATTTCAGTCATATGGAAAATTTTTAAAAAACAATAACATAAAACAAACAGATAGACACAGAGAATAGATTGGTGGTTACCAGAGGGGAAGGGGAGAGAGCAAAAGGAGTAACAGGGTACATACGTATGGTGACAGATGGCAACTAGACTTTTGGTGGTGAATCTAATGTGAGCACAGAAGTTGAAATATAATGATGTATGCTTGAAATTTATATAATGTTATAAACCAGTGTTACCTCAATAAAAAATTAATTAAAATTTTAAAAAGACAACAGCCACATTTCCTACTATGTAAAATATGTGAAGACTTCAAATAAAAGGTACTTTAATACCTCATCACATTAGTATTAAAGATTTTTTTCCCTAATAACACTTACAAGGATAAGGAAGAATAAAAGTGAACCTCCAAGATAATGAAAAGAAAATTCACTTATACTAGATGAAATCCAGTCACATGACCCACATTTGGTGGGTCTCAGGATCTGTCATGACCCACCAGGGCCCAGGCTGACATCCGTCTGATAGACTCTGTCAGTATTCATTCTGGTTATAGACACCTCTAATAAGTTTTGGTAATCATCAGAACTATATATAAATACCCATAAAACCAAAATGCTGAGTCTACTTTCTGTTGATACATTTCTTCATCCACATCTGAAATGTCTACCTGTTAGGATGCATTCAGCTGCAAGTAACAAAAAACTCCTGATTTAAATAGTTAAAAAAATAAAGAAATGTCATCATCTCCTATAAGCTAAGATAGAGTGGCTCCAGGGTCGGTTAATTTGGTGGCTTAAGAAGATCATCAAGATTCACCTCCCTAGTCTCCCATATTTGGCACATGTGCTTGTCGTTACCTAGTGTCCCCGGTGGTGAGGATGGCTGCTAAGTCCAGGTATTATGTGTACACCCAGCTAAAAAATATGCCATTCTCTTCTCTATGAATCTCTATGGATCAGCAAAAAAACCATCCCCTGAGGTCCCAAGCCGACTTCCCCTCACCTGTTGGAATTGGGTCACATGTCCCTTCCTGAACTAATCACTGTCAAGAAGAAGGTGCCCTGAAGCCCACCGCCTCATGGGGAAGGGGGCGCTCTGCCAACAGGGAAGAAGGCGGGAGAGAAGTGACTCAGAACAGGCAAACCACCAGCATCCACTGGAGTCTTATATTTAACTTTTAACAAAAATGTGATATCCACTGTTTAGTCAACTAAAATTAGGAAAGTGATTGAAAGGGTCTATAAATAATTTTGTACAGCAAAAAAAAAAAAGGAAAAAGCTCTAAAAAGGAAATCATTGAAAAAGAGTGTCATGCTAGTTAAAAAAAGCTATCGTATACAGATAAATGTATGTCACACTTAGAAACTAAACTCCTGCTAAATGCATAGTTGGAGAACAAGCAGCAAAACTGTGAACTGCCTTTCTCTAAACCTGATTATGCTAAGACTGACTTCTTAAGCAGAAGCTTTTGCTTTGATCAGAGCTGTTAGCAATGAAAATGTATTTGGCAGCTATGGTCCCCTTGTATGAAATATAACACTTGTGATGATGAAATGTAGTTTTCTTCACTCATAGCCAGAATCATGACAAAATATTCACCTAAATATCCTAGTCAAGAGAAGATCAAATAGAACCACAATTCATGAATTGACACAATGTTGTCTCTCAGTTACGCTTCGTGTTTTAGGTATTGTATGTAAAACATATCCAAGTCAGATAACATAACAAAGGATTTTTATGAGTTAATGAAAAAAGAGAATTTAAACGTCATAAAGGGAAATCAGTACACTCTGTGTTTTTTATAGCCTCGTTATCCCTCTGTTTTTACCAGGACAAGTTTCTCTGTAGAAGCAGCAAACTTGAATAGCCAAGGAGCATTTTTATGCCATTGCTGTCCAGATTCCACAGACCAACAAGAAACAGCACACGGATTCGTCACATTTGCTTATACAACTTCCACAACCTGGGGCTGGCCCAGTGGAGCAGCGGCTAAGTTCACACATTCCACTTTAGCGGCCCAGGGTTCACCAGTTCGGATCCCAGGTGCGGACATGGCACCACTTGGCAAGCCATGCTGTGGCAGGCGTCCCACATATAAAGCAGAGGAAGATGGGCATGGATGTTAGCTCAGGGCCAGTCTTCCTCAGCAAAAAGAGGAAGATTGGCAGCAGATATTAGCTCAGGGCTAATCTTCCTCAAAAAAAAAAACCTCCACGACCTTTTCTTTCTCTGAGCCCCTTTCTTTAAGGTCTTCTTCCTTCCTCTACAATCCTTATCTCAGGTAACTAACTTTTCAATTTTTTAAATGCACCAATGTTAATCACATGCCAATTTAGGAAAAGCATTAAGAAAAATGCAAATCCATAATAACCTGAAATGGGTGTTCTGATGTTAGGAAAGTAAGAATACTGTTGCAATAAGTATTCTAATACAATGAGTATTGCTATTAATATTAATAACTAACATTTTTATAACACTATATGTCAGGCACTGTGCTAAGCACTTTTAAGACACTAACAAGCATTTTTAGTGTGTTGGAAAAATGTACTCAGACGCAATTAAACAATGTGATGGGCTAGTTGGCCCTACCTTTTGGCAACTGGAAGGGTCTCCCAGCACGAATTTCCTACATCCTAATGGCTGTGTTTAACCACAGACCCTGCACATCAATCATTTCATTTAGGTAGTTTTTCTTTTTATTTGGAATTCAATATTTGCTTTCAGATTTTCTAAAATACACTTAAAATTGAAGGCTCTACAAATAAACCATGAAATAACGTAAATTATTACTGCATCATTCCACCAGCAATGCTTAATTTGTCAGATAGATAAGCCCATCCCCGCGCCCCGCCTCTGTAATATGGGGGGTTCCTTGGGCAGCTCACAGACATCATAAAGTTTGAACCCGGGCCAACAGATGGTTGGATTTCAAAACAGCCTCAGCCACAGCTGCCCCTTGGTGTTAGCATCCAGATTAATAGCTGATACACCAGTTAAAATATAGTGAGCCATCACGAAGATTAATTCTCTCCCTTATCCTAAAGCTTCTTCTAACTCAAGCAAAGGGAAAGAAATAAGTTAAGATCTCCAACTATCAGTTGCGTTTCATTTTTATTAGGGGCATATCACAATGAAATGGGAAACACTTTCTTATTAGAAGACATGTTTCCACAAAGAAACACTGAAAAAGAAGACAATTAGATTACAAAAAGGAACAAGATCAGCATTTGAAATATAGTATTGGAACACGACCAAGGTTCCACTTTTAAGAACATCATGCTTTCTAGGTAGCAGGACGTTAAGACCCAGTTAAACCAGGAGGTTCTTGGTTTTCTTCTTTTATCCCCAGCACAGCACACTTACCAGTGTACCATTTGAATGATAAACTACATGGTCACTCAACTTCTGTGTCATAAAATACATAATTAAATACCCTGTACTCAGCTTTGATTAAATTACTTGATAATTTTTGAACAGAGAAAATTTTCAACAGCTAAAGTTTTCAAGTGAAAAAAAGAATGCACATTTCTCTCAGATGATATACTGTCTTTTCACTTTTCCCTCTTCTAACATGCTTGAAATAGATTCCTCTTAATCAGTCTAAGTAGAGATGAAATTTTCTTAATCATCTCCCTGTCAGCCTGTGCAAAAGAAAACAAGATAAATATTTTGGTCCTGCCCACCACAAAAGAGACATTCCTATATTACACACGATCAATGTCACATCATAATGATTTTTACATGAGTCATTTCATATAGAAATGCTATTGTCCGTCTGGGGTATGTTTGCACTTGTTATATTTTTACCACAGAATGCCTAAATGGAAATTAAAGAGGGAGGGAGAAAAAAATTAAGAAGAGAGGAATCACAGGTTTATATTTTATATAGAGACAGCTGAGTAGCCATGAAAATGAATTTGTTGGAAGAAAAAGTTGGAAATATTGATCGAAATTAAGTTTGAAGAGTTGTCTGAGGATTAAATTTTTTCATGGCTTCCTTGGACCATGAACTCAAGAAGCAGGTCGTAAGTGTTTAGGTCTCAGGACTTTTTCACACTGTTAAAAATCACTGACAATCTCCCCACCCCCAAGAGCTTTTGTTTATGTTTATCAACATTTTTCAATGTTTATCAATATTTACTGCATTCGAAATTAAAATAGAATTTAAAATTTTTTATTTATTAATTCATTTCAAAATATCAATACACTCCTTATAATAAATAAGCGAAACATTACCATAAATGTTTTTATGTAAAACAACTACATTTTTTAAGTTAAAAAATTTTATAGTTAGAAGAATGACATTTTACATTTTTGTAATTTTCTTTAATGTCTGGCTGAATCAAAGCTTCATCCTCATATCTGATTCTGCATTCGATCTGTTGCAATATGTTGTTTCATTTGAAGTATAAGAAAAATCCAGCCTCACAAAGATATACGGTTGGAAAAGGGAGGAGAATAATGCCTTCTCAGATAACTGTGGATATTCTTCTTTGATAGTATACCAAAACTCAACAAGTTGTAGTCTTAAAGTTTAGTCGTAATGTGGAATCTTAAAACTTATCAATGAACTTTCCATTCTCTTTACAGTCAAATCTTTTGGTCTATCTTGAACTTTTAATGGATCTTTTCTCCATGCGTGTCTTTATTACAACATATATTGGTCATTTAAAAAATATTGATTCATTAAGTTTTGCAGATCTTCCATATTCTGACATATTTCCTTATGCAATATCAAAAAAACCATATTCATTAATATCGGCCCATGTCATGAGGAAAGTCTCTAAGTATGGATTGCCCAGGAGTGCAAGGAAATCTCTGGGGGTGATGGAGATGTCCACATCTTGATGGTGATAATGGTTTCATAGTGTACACATATGTTCAAAACTCATCAACTTGTACACTTTAAGTATGTGCAGGTTTTGTATATAAGTTATACCTCAGTAAAGTAAAAACAGTATCATAGATGGGGCTGGCCCCGTGGCCGAGTGGTTAAGTTCGCGCGCTCCGCTGCAGGCGGCCCAGTGTTTCGTCGGTTCGAATCCTGGGCGCGGACATGGCACTGCTCGTCAGACCACGCTGAGGCAGCGTCCCACATGCCACAACTAGAGGAACCCACAACGAAGAATACACAACTATGTACCGGGGGGCTTTGGGGAGAAAAAGGAAAAAATAAAATCTTTAAAAAAAAAAAAAAAAATAGTATCATAGAGAAAAACAAGCTGGGGAAATGGAGTTCATTCTTCTACCCTGTGCTCTCTACCTTTATGTATAAAATTTTCCATAATAAAAAGCGGGAAACATCTTTAAGTTTTAAGAAACTGTCAAACTCATGGTCATAGACTAGAGTTTTCCAAAATTCTTATTTTAGAAAATAAGAATATTTTAGAAAATAAGAATTTGCCTGAAAGCTTGAATTTTACCATTAGCAGTAAACAATGTCATTTGTCCTTGATGTGACAGGTTTATTTATTTTCAAGAAAATGTATGCCAAATACCCAAGTGTGAAAAGGAGAGCCTGTCTGTGAGTCATTCGTCAAGAAAAAACAGTGTTCCATGAAAGTGGCTACTGTAGCTTGTAGCCTAACAATAACGCAAGTGCTTTTCCTGCTTCAACACGCAACAGAGTGCTTCCTGCACACTTCTCATTTTTGCTACACCGAATATTAATAAGGCACATATGGACACAGATTAGATCCAATTAATAATTCTTACTACTCAGCAAGAACATTCTTACACAAAATTGGCTTTTTAAAAAAAAATTTTAACTACAACTGCCTTGATTCATACTGACCACACACAGTTTTACCCACCATTGTTTTTGTATAATCTATAAATGTTACCCAGAAGAAAAGGCAAATAATATCTTAGTATTATTATAAAAATAATTTTGCCCTCACAGACCCGTAAAAGTATCACAGGGAAGGGACTAATGAACCACACTTTGAGAACTACTGAACTAAAGCACATTTTAAAAGAATTTAAAACCCAACAAAAGTGTAGCCTTGTGAATTATTAGAACATTAAATCATTCATAAGATAAGCACAGTGAAACACATTTTTCTACAGCAAAAAGTAAATGATTCACACGAGAAAAATAAACATTCAAGTACATAATCTATTGCCGGTAAGTTTCTCCACTAAGTGGACCTTTGAGTGGGCACACGGCATTTAAGCAGTACAAACATTTTCAAACTAAACATTTAAAAAATTTATTATGTATCATTGATCTGACAAAGGTTGAGATTTAAGGATTCTAGAAAGCTCAAAGATTTTTGTCCTAGCTATGCCTTTCACCCAATGAAGAAAAATTGTCAACTTCCTTCTCCCTCCACCCCTTCCTGACACAACCACCAGTGGGTCAATTACACTGACAGTATTATCTTCCATAAAGACCCTCATGCCTACACACTGAACCTGGGCAAGATCCAGAGCTTCTGGAGCTCTGCCCTGGCCCCTAAGAGTAAAGAAGTATTGAAAATTAGGACACCAAAGTCAGAGCTGAGGGTCTCCCCAGATGCAACCCCAAAAGTCCTTTCCTTTTGGCTGAACCACCACCTAGATACAATGATTGGCAATCCCTGGGTGGACCAGGATAAGCCTTTAAGACTGACAGGATTGGTCTAAGCTGCCCAAGTCTCTGAAGGGTGAGTCTCAAAAAGCAGGAACACTGGGAGAGAATAAATTCATTGACTCAACTCACTCAGAATTCTCATGGTGTTTCAGCCCATAAAGTCTGAGTCTGGTTTCTTGTTGGCCTGACTTGTTTGGCACTGGATACAGACTGAAGTCACTATAGCTGTGATGATTGCAACTTACCTGACTATGACTCTTTTCCTCTTGTCACCATATCCTTGCAGACCTGCATGCTTCTAGCTGAGCCAACGGTTGGCCCAGCCCTAACCCCTTATCACCTCTGTGCTACAGTCAGAAACTAACTGAATGTCTTATCTTTAGGATCCAATCGTGTGTCACTAAGCTGAGTATTAAACTTCACCCTCTTTTTATCCCACATCTATCTAACTCAGTCTCCTTTATTACATATGCACTGCCTCCCTATGTGTGACTGAGCCCATCTCCTTTCCTACGTCCCTCACCAACTCCTCAAACACAAACCTGGCAACCTCCCCCTCTGGAGCTTCCTCAGCTAACCAGATGCAGGCTCAACCACCACGGTCTCTGTGGGGCGCCTCCTGTCACTAATAGTGCCTTCCTGCTGCTTCCCAACCCATTGCTTCCTGTCCCCTGTAAATCATACTTATTGCTCATGGAAAGTATCCTTTCTCTACTACCCATCTATCTGCTCCTCAGCCTCATCCTATTCTTTCCAGGCCCAGCCACTCGTCACACCCACACTTTTCTAGAAGGTAAAATTATAAGCTTCTTCCACTGCGACCTTTCGAAGCCCATTATTGTTATGGACAAAGCCCTACTCATCTATTCTTCCTCCCTCTCCATTTCTCAGACGTAGTCTTAGCTCTCCAGTGCCTCTGTGTCACTCTTAAGGACTATGTCTTATACTTCTCTGTATCTCATGATACCCAAGAAAGAAGTATACACATTGTACACGTTCAATAATGTTTGTAAATTAACGATGAATAATTATTATTAAGCCAAAAAACAGCTGGGATTCCCAGAAAATCATTGTTTCCACCTCTGCTTGCAAAAGTTATAAAGAAATACATTGGCCTGCAAAAAAGCACCTTCTAGACCTTTCCAAATTCCCCCATTGCCTCCTATAAGATATGTCTGACAGGTGAAAGTAAACCAGTGTTCGCAAGCACTAAATTGCTCATCAATCTTACAAAGGGTGTCATTTAGTCGATTACCCTCCCTAAGGAAATATAAATGGAACATAGCTGCCTGGGAAGAATTAATTCACTCAACTCCAGTAAGTAGCTCACAGAGAACAGCTTTCATCACCCTAGGCTATCTGACCCATATTTCATTCCTGTTCCACCAGGAAGAAATGGTTTTTTCCTTGTTTTTTTTTTTTTGGAGGGCGTGAAGATTTGAATTTTAGCTAATTGGTGCTGTTAGGTTTGTAAGGAGTTATATTATATTAAGCCCAATATTAAGTAGGCATAATATCACCCAAAGTTTTGATTATGAGAGAATTAAAATGTAGTACTTTTTCTTATATCTAAAAATGTGAATGTTGCCTCCATATCCTAGCAAACTCCCTCAACTCTCCACATAAATGTGGACGATGGCAGCAGACGGAGAGGAAAACGCTCAGCCTGGACATGTGCAGCAGGCACAGGGAACAGCAACAGCTGGCAGGGGGCCCAAATTCAGATGCATTCGGGAGCCAAGCAGGTAGGGTCAACAAGTCCAGCAAATTGTATAAGAAGAACAGAGCAAGGAGGGTGATAAAGGGCCAGTGTGCCTACCGCCCGTCCAGGAAATCGCTGCTAGGCAAGAATGTGGGATCAGGTGGCCACACTTCCTCTTGTTCAGAAGGCACCACAAACTCAGACATTTTTTACATAAAATCACCCCAATATTGGCAAGTTATTCAAATTAGAAAAACAAATGAACAAAAAACCCTCTGCCAGTCAAGCACAACATGAAAGGCCGCTAATTTTCCATCGTTGGAACATATACAGTAAGGTTGGTGGGGGGTAAAAAATATTATAAAAATCTGTTCCTAAAACTAAATCCCTACTTCACACCCTCTTTTAGTAACTGGATTTCCGCGTTAATCCTCTGTGTCCAAGTAATCATATTAATGAACATACCAGGTCGATTAAAAGCTCAAATGCAACAACAACCAAAAACAAGAAGAAAATAAGAATGAATATGTATCAAATCTTTGGCTTAGAGATGACTTAGTCATAACAATTACAGAAATCACAGGAGACCTTTACTATTTACTTATAATTTAACAAAAATTCAAAACATTTAATATGAAAAATACCTTGTGACCAAAATTAAATGCAAAATAAAACCTGGAAAATATTTGAAGCCAATATAGCAAAGAAGTAATTATCTTTAAAAAAAGCTCATAAATTGGTAAGAGACACAAGAATAAACTCTAACTCTTTATGGACAAGGATAATTTGCTGTTGCCCGTTCCTAACCCAGTGCAAAGCCTGCGGGACGAGGACTGAGACAGCTGCAAAACCACATGTGGGGTTCCGAGGGGGAAACATGCACAATAAGATGAACTCTGGAAAAAACTTAAAAAGCACCAGAGGAAATCCAGTGTCACAAAAGACCCAACAAATAGAAGAATTCATACCCAAGGAAACAGAGATTTAAAAAATAAGAAAAGAACATAAAAAATTAACTATATTGAAATCCTCCAAGAGATAAATGAAGGAACAGTACCTGTGAGACAAAGAATAGAACAGAAAAATATGAAAAAGAATCAACCGGAAATCTTAGAAGTGAAGCATATAGTCATTGATGATAAAAAAAAAACAAAAAAAGATGCCCTGAATGAGACAGTTGAAAAGAACATCAGTGATTTGGAATCTAGAACTCTCCAAGAAAGCGCCATTAACAAATTAAGAGATAGGAAATATGGAAATCAAACAAATTCTCTCCCCAGAAAAATTCACATGTCCCTATATATAAAGTTTTATGAACAATTCCAGGAGGTTCCCAGAGTCCTTGGAACCCAACTTCTACCCTAGAACTCTGACTGCAAACTATCTCATGATCTGAAATCTATCCCACTCTATTAATGCACATAATAAATACTGGTTCAAGGTTCAGGAAACACACACTAAATTTGAGTTAGGATCAAATCAAAGAGAGGCTAAATCAATGTAAACCAATTAAATCTGATCAAGAAATGAAATTGACAAAGATAGTGTCCCAAATCCTGCTAAATATCCTCTGTAACAAAACTCAGGTAAGATCAAAAAACTCCATAGTTATCCATAGCAAATAAAAGAACTCTAATGTGTATTAAAATTAATTATAACAATAATTATTGTTTTACATGCAGATATTATTTTAAAGTTCATATTGGCATCACAAAATGCGACAGAAAAAATAGAGTATTTATAATAGGCAAAACCCCATTTTTTAAAAATAACATTAAAGTCATCGGTGTGGGGATACAAGATCGGCGGAGTTAGAAAGAAGCTAAAATGCTCTAAATTAGAAAAAGGTGAGAGATAAAGAAGCTGCCAGAAAAAGCCAAAGAATTGACTAAAATAAGGGAAATTTTAGAGACTAAGCTGGAAAAGAGCAATAAAAGAGAAAATCCAGTGGCTGGAACCTAGTGATTCGGGGGGAGCTGAGCAGAGCTGCCTCATGGCAGTACAGGTGACGCAAGCTATTCCACAACATCCTCAGTAAAATCTACATATTGCTTGTTTATTTATTTATCTTTTAGTGAGAGAGGCAATGAAGCACTGAGTTCTCTTTCAAGGTTGACCTAAAGTAATTACAGAGAATATATGGAAAGCTAGCCAAAATCTCTGTTACACAAGAAGGGTTAACTTCGCCTTTTAGAATGAACCTAAGCAGGAATGCTTGGCCCTCATCAAAGCTTTGACGGAAGATAGCTCTCTTAGAGATTCTTAAAACATGAAAATCTTCCTTAAAATAGACTTGAAATGCTTTAGAACATAAAGTTCAAATGACATACTGAATATCTTCTGTTTAACATAGCTAAGATCTTTGGAAGGTAAAATGATGACTTCTCTGAAGATCTCTAGTGAGAATTTGGACATAAAATTGGGTCTCTTGAACATTTTTGTAAATGCTTTAATAAAGTGCAGTATTAAGATTCTTTCAGGATGTACATTTCCACAGGTTTGTTTTCTTCAAGCTGATGGGGACAAAAATTATCTTGGTTGAAGACCTTGAAATATTTAGATACATGTATTTATCTTCTGTGAGTATTTTCATGTTACTTCAAAAGTATACAAATTGAGTGGTCTTGAAGCTCACAATTTTATAAGAATAGTGCCTGGTTTGAAATAGTAAATTTGAATCACAACAGATCAGGTTCCTTTGAAATACATTCACATCACAAATGATGGGGAATAGCCCTGTTCTGGTTAAAAAAATCTTCATTTGGTGTGTACACTTTCCACTTGGAAACACCATTGTGTATGAGTCTGTCTCATTGCATGCCATCTCCCTGAGAGGTGATGGAGGCATTTATGTATGAATCTTTGTTTCCCCTCAAAACATGTTTTCCTTAGGGAAGAAATTGAAGGACAGGTTTTCAATCTTTGCAGACCACCTGCAAAGGCTTCCTCTTCTCAGAGTGAAACTTTCTGGCCTGGAACATTCTATTCCTGATTAAAAGCAGCAGACATGACAGTGCCTGGTGTGGATGGTGTGGTCATGTAGGCGTTCACTGGAGAAAACCTTTTCTTCATATTCATGAAACAAAATTAAACTGAAATGCATTTTGAATCAACATTTCAAGTCTTCACTGTAATTATATTTCAAGCACAAAAGTATAAAAACTATAGGTACTAAAATCTTGACTGATAAATATGAATACTAAATATGTTCTACAAAATCTTCAATGTATGATTTCCAAAGCATAATATTCAGGAGAATATGTCATTGAGGAAAAAAAAAAGGACAACTAGCCCTAAATATCTGCCAAACAAAAATGATGTTAAAGAAACAAAAAATAAAGATAATAAACAATTTTGAAATGGCACTCACCAATCACAATTGAAGACTCACAGTGATAATAACCATTACTTTGTTTTTTCTTCAGCATGGAGCAAAGATCTATGCGATGTACCACTTCTTCTCCAAATCTGTGACTGATAAATTTTTCATAGAATTCAGGGTCTATTTTTTTCACTCCCTTGAAATGACAAAACAAAATCACATCAATCAGTCATTTCATCTAGGCAGCCAGTTCATATTTATATCACGTTCTTCAAACCTGACATTATGTTTTGGTATACAGTACTGCCTACTGGCATCTGAAAATGGATACCACAGAATTGTTGTAGAGTTGTTTTTAAAGTCTCTGCTTGGGATGAGTTCTATTAATAAAAAGTCATTAAAGAGTGTTGGGTTAAATTTGACAGCACTCAAAACTTCATATACTTTAAGCTTCAGAAATAATAAAGTATATCAACTTGAAGTTTGAGATATCAAGAGCAGAGTAATCATCTCCAACAACAATGGAGAGATGGGTGAACTTTTAAAAAGTGCTAAGCAT